>NC_057806.1:673271749-673547151 GCF_018294505.1 Triticum aestivum
GGAGCACCTCGCCCCGCCGCCCCAAGCCCTCGCCGGCGCCCGCGCCAGGGAGAGGAGCTCCCGGCTCCGGCGACCGCCCGCCGCGCCGCTTCCTCCTCGCCGTCCGGCCCCCCTCCCCGCTCCGGTTACTTCCTCTCCGGCCGCCGCCGTCGTCTACAGGAATCCCGGCGAGATCCGCCGCCGTCTCGGGCCGCGTGCCCGAACCCTAGATCTGGATCCTGGGGTAGTTTTTTTTCACTAAGTCCCTAGATTTTTACTCCATATGCTTCTGTTCGAGGACCCGTATCTCCACATCCGTGGCTCCGTTTTGGGCATATGATATATCAAAATCTTCGCCTCGACATGTACATCATTTTATTCCATTGCATCATTTACATTTGAGGTCATCTTGATCCCCAAAATGCTGTTATAAGGAGGCTTCGTGAGTTAAATTGCAGATCCGTTAGTTCATCATGCACTTTTGTCATTTTTGCTATGTTTAATTCGTGCATGATACGCCTGTGCCCCTTTGGGATGAATTGTTAAGCATTTTGTCTTCTTTCCAGAGGTGTCACCCATGCATTTTTAGGATGTGTGTGTTGTCTTGTGCAAGCTTGCGAAGAGAGGTACCTGAGAATGCAGATTTCAGGGACTTAGTGATTTTCACTAAGTCTGGGATATTTTAGTTCATGATGCTATATGTCCAGCTTGTTTCCTAGTGATCCGTGCCTCTTTTGAGGATGATCAGTAAGGGAGTTTTGATATTTAAGTTATGCTCTATCCATCCATGTCTTTGTTTGCATATGTGGAGTGATCTAGGTTGACTCAATCGAGCTCAACTTTTGCTTCGTTGTTAATCTGGGCAGATCGTCAACTTGTTTGCGATTTTGCCGATGCTACCGTTAGTGTTCCATGCATGCTATGCCTTCGTTCTTACCATATGTAGCTAGCACATTGTGCCTTCTTGCTGGTTATATGCTTTCCTTGCCATGACTTGCACCGTAGTGAGTGCATCGAGCTCGTTTACATGCCTTCGTGAGTTATATTTCAGCGTGTCTCAGTTTTCACTAAGTCTGAAAACTGATTGTGTTCGAGCTATGTTCGTGAGCTCGGTAGAGTATTTTGTGAACCCTTTTGGCTCCAGGTCACTTTGGGTGTTTTGTTAAGCTTGTGGAGTAGCTCCATGCCATGTTCTTACTTGTCATGTTCAGGTTTTCTATCATGTTGTTTTGCTGCTCCGAAGAGAGCATCGTGATCTGAAATTTCAGACTAGTGTTAATTTCACTAAGTCTGGAATCTGTTTTGCATTTGCGTTTTAGCCATGCTTGTTTGAACCTCTTAATGGGTGAATTTGCCTATGGCTCAGTGCTAGTGTTTTGTCAACCATCTTGTGTACATCACTGCCATGTATTTTGTTTTCATGTTTGGTGGTTGTAGCATGTTCATTTCGTTGCATTATATGCCTACTTGCTGTAAATCGCAGACCGGTGTCATATCTTAAAACGCTTGCCATTTCCAAACCGTAGCTCCGATTCCTATGATCTTTATATCGTTTTCAAGCGATTTCATCCCCTCTATCCAGTGGCACACTTGGTTTTCCAAGTTGATGCCAGGTTCATGCATTTCCTGTCATATCTTGCATTTTGCATCCCGCATCGCATCCCGCATAGCATATCGTCATTTCATCATATTGCTTGGTCTTGCCCGTGGTTGATTGTATCCTTGTTGCTTGTTTGTTTTGTTGGGTAGAGCCGGGAGACAAGTTCGCTACCGAGGAGCCCGTTGAGTTTGCTTGTGAGGATCCAGTCAACTCTGACAACTGTGCAGGCAAGATGATCATACCCTCGAAATCACAACTATCTTTGCTATGCTAGTTTGCTCGCTCTTTTGCTTTGCCATTGCTACGATGCCTACCTTTTGCTTGTCAGCCTCCCAATTGCCATGTTGAACCTCTAACCCACCATTGTCCTAGCAAACCGTTGATTGGCTATGTTACCGCTTTGCTCAGCCCTTCTTATAGCGTTGTTAGCTGCAGGTGAAGATTGGAGCCGTTCCTTGTTGGAACATTTATTTACTTGTTGGGATATCATTATATTGCTATGTTATCTTAATGCATCTATATACTTGGTAAAGGGTGGAAGGCTCGGCCTCTCGCCTAGTGTTTTGTTCCACTCTTGCCGCCCTAGTTTCCGTCATATCGGTGTTATGTTCCCGGATTGTGCGTCCCTTACGCGGTTGGGCTATAATGGGAACCCCTTGATAGTTCGCCTTGATTAAAGCTTTTCCAGAAATGCCCAACATTGGTTTTACCATTTGCCACCTAGCCTCTTTTTCCCTTGGGTTTCCGGAGCCCGAGGGTCATCTTATTTTAACCCCCCCGGGCCAGTGCACCTCTGAGTGTTGGTCCGAACCAGGCAGCCTGCGGGGCCACCTCGGGGAAACTCGAGGGTTGGTTTTACTCGTAGCTTGACCTATCCGAGCGTGCCCTGAGAAAGAGATATGTGCAGCTCCTATCGGGATTTGTCGGCACATTCGGGCGGTGTTGCTGGACTTGTTTTAACCTGTCGAATCATCTTGTTGTACCAAGATACCGAGTCTGATCGGTGTGTCTTGGGTGGAGGTCTATTCCTTCGTTGACCGTGAGAGCTTGTTATGGGCTAAGTTGGGACCCCCCTGCAGGGATTGATCTTTCGAAAGCCGTGCCTGCGGTTATGGGCAGATGGGAATTTGTTAATGTCCGGTTGTAGATAACTTTAACTTAACTTAATTAAAATGAATCAACCGTGTGTGTTACCGTGATGGCCCCTTCTCGGCAGAGTCCGGGAAGTGGACACGGTGTTGGAGTTATGCTTGTGCAGGTTGTTCCTTTAGCTTCTCGCTCGTGCTTCGCCTTCTCTTCTCGCTCTCTTTTGCGTATAAGTTAGCCACCACATATGCTAGTCGCTTGCTGCAGCTCCACATATATTTGCCTTATCCATTCCTATGATCTTAAATAGTTTTGATCGCGTGGGTGTGAGATTGCTGAGTCCCTGTGGCTCACAGATACTACAACTCCAGATGCAGGTCCAGGTGTTTCTGCTCCAGTTGACGATTACGAGCTCAAGTGGGAGTTCGACGAGGACTCTCAGCGATACTACGTATCATTTCCGGATGATCAGTAGTGGTTCCTAGTTGGGGTTATCGATTCAGGACCTTGTCGCACGTTGGGTTCTTTTCTATTTTGGCACCGTAGTCGGGCCATGAGTGTTTGTTTGATGGATGTTATTTATGTACTCTGATGTGACGTGGCGAGTGTAAGCCAACTATGTTATCTCCCCCTTTTATTATATATTACATGGGATGTTGTAATGATTGCCTGACTTGCGACATTGCTTTCAATGCGGTTATGCCTCTAAGTCGTGCCTCGACACGTGGGAGCTATAGCCGCATCGAGGGCGTTACAAGTTGGTAATCAGAGCCTTCCCCGACCTTAGGAGCCCCATTGCTTGATCGTTTTTAGCAGCCGAGTTGTGTCTAGAAAAATGTTTTGAGTCATTTAGGAATTATATATCGGAGAGTTAGGAATTCTTTTTACTTCCCAGTCTCCTCATCGCTCTGGTAAGGCATCCTGGCGTAGAGTTTTGACTCCTCATTGGTCCCGGTTGGTGACATGAGCCGGGACTAAAGGGGAGCCTTTGGTCCCGGTTCAAGCCACCAACCGGGACCAATGGTGGTGGGCCAGGAGCGAGGCCCATTGGTCCCGGTTCATCCCACCAACCGGGACCAAAAGGTCCAGATGAACCGGGACCAATGGCCCACGTGGCCCGGCCGGCCCCCTGGGCTCACGAAACATTGGTCCCGGTTCTAGACTGAACCGGGACTAATGGGCTGACCCGGCCTGGACCAAAGCCCTGTTTTCTACTCGTGAGATTTCGGGAGCAACTAACAAAGGAGCACTCGTTTGGGAGCCTCCCCAAGGGTCACTTGAGGTGGGCTGACCACCGCCATGTGTCGCGCTCTAGGTACTCCCTTTGAAATTTTTACTTTTTTCCACAAGCGTTTTTGGCTTTTTTTTGGCTTTTCGGTGTTTCATCGATCCTTTTTAGCTATTGAACAATTTTTTTGAAAAAAATAATGTGTTTTTTTCCTTCCGCGAGAGGCACGGTTTTGCTTACGCCAGAGGTAGGAAACCGAAATAACACATTTTTTTCCTTTCCTGAGAGGCATGGCTTTACTTCCGCGAGATACAAAGATTTACTTCCGCGAGAGACACAGATTTGCTTCTGCCAGAGGCATGGCCGTGCCTTTCAAAAACGAAAAAGCGCGTTTCCTTTATTTTCTGTCCAGATTTTTTTCGTGAAAATAAGTTCGTCAAAAGTTATCAACATGGGATCTAGTTTTGAATATTCAACGCAAGAAATTCAAAGGTGAAAATGGTTCGAGATTTGGACGCACGGTTTAAGAGGTAAAACGTTTTGAATAAATGGGTCTACGAAAAAAGGAAAATTTGCCACTTGTCGCAGCCCAGGAAGGTGGGAGTGACGTTTACAAAGAGTGCTCCTTAATTAGTGATTTTGATAGGTTTCGCTCTAAACTAAAGTTAGTCGATTGAAATTTAGAACCAGGTCTATGAACTACCTAGCGACAATTTCAAGCATTGTAGCGAGCAGAAGGTGCACTATCATTATCGCCCCTTCCTCATCAAAGCCGAATGAACCTTGTTGTAGTAAATTGCCATGCCAAGGCCCCATAGAACTAGCGCACGTAAGCAACAACCATTGAATAAAACGGTAAATCGAATGTACCAAACTTGTAACCGCTCGAAAGAAGACTCTCACTTGATCATCTATGTACATCTCAGTTTCTTGATCATCAATTTTAAACCTTCCCTCGTAAACACCGATCATTAGTACCTAAAAAACTGATCATTAACTGTTCATTAAACTACGTTTTTGTATATTTACAAAAAGGGTGTGTCCTAGTTATTGCATATCAAGCACAAAGTGAAAAAAAAGGAAAAATATCCACACGAATCTTGATGTAAGATTAATGACATAGGACTTAGATGTGCAATACTTATGATACATCTAGATGTGCTTTAGCAAAACTGTTGTTTAAAACCAAAATAGGGATGCAAACCTGATGATTCATTCGTATGCCTCATCTTTTTTTTTTGAGGGGTATGCCTTATCTTCTTGAGAAGATCTCTTTAATTTCTCCTCCTAAGTAGAGTACCACATATAGTAAAAAAACCTAATTAAGGGACGAATACACGTTTGTTGCTAATTAATTTCTCAACAGGTATACTACTAATAATCCACTAATTAAGGTAGGTATCTAAATCTAGTTGGTGTGGGTTGGCATGTAGTATCTGTTTGTGAACCAGGCCTTGTCGGCGACGACCTTGACGCCCTCCTGGTTGCGGTGCCACTCGTAGTAGGCGTGGGTCCTGTTCTTGATGTCCAGCGTGGCGTGCCCGTAGCTGGCCTCCCTGAATGCGGAGTAGTCCGGCTGCGGCGACCGGAAGCTGTTGGCGAGCCCCTCGGTGTTCCCGCCGTCGCCGATGTTGATGTAGACGGGAGCGGAGGCGTTGAACTGCGGCGTGGCCTTGCCGTTGGCGATGTCGTAGGCGACGTTGGAGACGCGGTGGGTGCGCTCGTACGAGTGGACGTGGCCGGCGAGGACGAGGTCGACCTTGGCGTCGACGAGCCAGCGCTCGAACTGGACGCGCATCGTCTCGCCCTCCATGTAGTGGTAGTCGTTGGTGTTGTACCAGGGCGAGTGCACGCAGACGATGAGCCAGGGGGTCGTCCTCCGGTCCACGCGCCGGAGCTCGTCCTGCAGCCACGTCCACTGCGGCGTGTACTTGCCGTAGGCGGAGTAGGAGGAGAGCATGATGACGTGGGCGGACGCCATCTTCACCGAGTACCAGAGGTGCTCGGTGCTGTTGGATGCGCGGAAAGGGGTGGGGTACCGGTGCGTGAACGGCTTGAACGGCGCCGTCTCGCCGATCTCCGGCGCGTAGTCGATCTCGTGGTTGCCGGCGGTCCAGATCCAGGGCTGGTACGCGACGCTGCGCTCCACGAAGCGCGCCCACGTGTCCCAGCGGCGGTTGTCGTGGCCCGGGTGGTTGTCGGCGTAGGACAGGTCGCCGATGAAGAGCACGGCGTCGCCGCCGTTGGCCTCGTAGTGGGCCACCGTGTCGTTGGAGTGGAACGTCTGGCCGAGATCACCTGCATGCATTGGACAGACGTACGACTCGCAAACATTAATCAATCTACTGGTTGCACTGCACCAAGAAAGAACCCTAATACCCTATGATGATACGTACCGATGAGACCGAACTTGATGGGCGCGTCGGGGCCGGGCTTGGGCGGGGTTTTGAAGGAGAAGGACCTCACGGTGTAGCCGAAGCCGACGGCGTAGTGGTAGACGGTGGCGTGGTCGAGGCCGGTGAGCGTGGCGTGGTGGATGTAGGGGGACTGGTAGGTGCCGCCCCAGGTGTAGCGCTGGACGGTGCCCTCGGCCGTGAGGTTGAGGTTGTCGGCGGCGAGGCCGTAGCGGACGACGTTACTGCCCGGGTGCTCCGGGGTAACCCAGGATATCGTCATGGCGCGGCCGGTCAGATCGCCCTGGGTGATGTGGACCTGCTCCGGCGCATTGTCGCCAGGCGGCGGCCGGAACACGTCGGCGTCGAGCGGCATGTCGGGGAGCATCTGCAGGCTCCGCCGGTACGGGCTCGTCACACCGGCGGCCGCGGAGGCGGCGTGCGCCGCCAGGAGGAAGAGCACCGCGAGCACACGCTCCATCTTGGGTTCGTTCTACTAATCGGCCGCTGAGATCGATCGAACGCCAAATATATATAGGCGTGCTGATTCGCAACTGTAGAATATGCTCTCCCCCAAGCGGGGAATATGTGTTGTTAGTTGAGATTTACTGTAGAATCCAGTTTGTTTGTTTCAGCTTGTCAACCGCATATAAAAAAATAGCTTACAAGAACTGCATATAAAAAATCGTATCTGCTCGCCCCGTTAGAAATACTGCTGTGTTTGAAAGAAAAATTGTTACGTTTTAATAAACATCTTTTTTTTTAAACGTAGGCATAAGCTTCGTCTCATCTATTGATTAATTAAGGAGGGAAAGGAGTTTTTGTTACAATGACACCTTACAACCATGAATAATTACTCTCCTAAAATTACATTCCCTAGTTTCGTAGCACCCGCTTTGGCCAAATTAAAGCATGGCCTCCTCTTTAATCAAGTGAAGAAGGATTGGAGATGAAGCACTCTTGTGGCGGAAGACGTGGACATTTCTCGTTCCAAATCATCCAACTCACAAGCATGACGAAAGAAGCTATGGCTTTTAGATAAGGGATGTTCGTGCCTGAAGAATTGACCCACCAATTTTTAACGGAATTTCCGAGGTGCGGATTACAAACCACGCCATTATGCAGAACGCCTAATGCTTGTTAGCTTAACTAATTAGTGCCTTTGTAGGTTGGAATTAGTGCTAGGGGTCGTTGATAGGTCATGAGTAAGAGCATCTCTAGCTGAACTCCAAATTTTAGTCCCGCAAAAAGAAAACGCGCCATCAAATTTGAGTTAAAAAGGGTTCCTACTCAAACTCGTAAAACTGAACTCCCTAAAATATATTTCTTTGTCAGTGCTTCTAACTTTTGTTTTACAAACTTTATTTCTGAATGATCAAAGAGGCTGATAATGTCGCCTAGAGGGGGAGGGGGTAGAATAGGCGGCTACTATTTAATGCATTTCTTAGTTGCTTCTAGAGATAAGTGTGGAATTATAAGTTCTATAAAGATGGAACTAAGTGATACAACCCTATATGATGCGTATCAACATGCTAGCTAGCTACACAAGGAAAGACACAAGAAAGTAGAAACAACAAGTAAAGAGACAACTGAAAGCGATGGAGACGATGATGTAATCTGGAGTTCACACACTTGGGGGTGTGTTAATCTTTATTGTAGAGGATGAGGAGCAATAAATGCTCCCACTATAATGAATGTTTCACCTTCTTCTCCAAGAACCACAAGCAATGAATGCTTTGGCTCTCTTCCACTAAGGGTATCTCTTGGGGCAAGCTCCAAACCCTCACAGACGAGCCCGGGGCACAACCACACAACTTGTACGCTCCCAGGTAACACCAACCATCTAGGGTTCCCCACAAAACCAAAGTGACAAGATTTGCCAGGAGCTCATGAGGAATCAATGAACTTGAGTTTTTCTTGGACAGATTGGTAGACCCGTGTGTCCTCCTTGACTCTCTAAAGTATGGTGTGGATTAATTAGTTAGAGAGGGAGGAATCGAAGGTTGAAGATTGAATCAATGGAGGAAAGAGGAATGGTGTCGTCTCCTTCCTCGTGGGGAAGAAAAAGACTTAAATAGGTTTCCCAATTTTTTGCCCATTATTGTGTGTTCTAGCGAAGTCAGACTATCTGGGCAAATCGATTATCTGACTTTACATAGGCTTATGTGACCAAGTCACATAATGGCCATATGATAGTTGGATAGTCCAACTAGTCAGGTAATCTGGGCAATACCCAATGATTATCTGACTTTACGGAGGTTTCTATCATCAAGTCAGATAATGACCATATATTAGTCAGATAGTCCAACTAATCAGATTGTGTTTCTTTAAGGCAAATAATCTTACTTGCTCGAGAGGCAATTAACAAATGAACAGTGGCTGTTCTCTCATGGGATGTGGGTGGTATTTTTGGCTTATCGTTTTCATTAGTTCCACACTTGATCCATGGTGTAACCCCTCTTAATGGTACGGCGTACCTATGACCAGAAAAATGAGAAACCATTGGTAGAAAATTGATGTGTCGTCTTCTTTTAATATTTTAGCTTAGGGGGTTGCTGACCAACTTTATGTTCCACTTCCAATGATGTATATACTAAAAGCATAGTCAAAAAATAGTTAGTCGTCTAATCACTATTGACATTAACACCAAAACTCTCATTTGGGGCGGATGTCCTTTCAATCACCCCCATTTGGGTGGTTAATGAAAATATGAGTTGGCACGTATAATAAAAGATATCAGGATAAGCTGAAACATTGATTTTATAAGTTTAGGTTGGGATCCGCCTACATATGTGTGTTGGGGAACACAGTATTTCAAAAAAATTCCTATGATCACGCAAGATCTTGAAGGAAATATGCCCTAGAGGCAATAATAAAGTTATTATTTATTTCCTTATATCATGATAAATGTTTATTATTCATGCTAGAATTTTATTAACCGGAAACATAATACATGTATGAATACATAGACAAACAGTATGTCACTAGTATGCCTCTACTTGACTAGCTCGTTGATCAAAGATGGTTAATTTCCTAGCCATTGACATGGGTTGTCATTTTATTAACGGGATCACATCATTAGGAGAATGATGTGATTGACTTGACCCATTCCGTTAGCTTAGCACCCGATCGTTTAGTATGTTGCTATTGCTTTCTTCATGACTTATACATGTTCCTATGACTATGAGATTATGCAACTCCCGTTTACCGGAGGAACACTTTGTGTGCTACCAAACGTCACAATGTAACTGGGTGATTATAAAGGTGCTCTACAGGTGTCTCCGAAGGTACTTGTTGGGTTGGCGTATTTCGAGATTAGGATTTGTCACTCCGATTGTCGGAGAGGTATCTCTAGGCCCTCTCGGTAATGCACATCACTTAAGCCTTGCAAGCATTGCAACTAATGAGTTAGTTGCAGAATAATGTATTACGAAACGAGTAAAGAGACTTGCCGGTAATGAGATTGAACTAGGTATTGAGATACCGACGATCGAATCTCGGGCAAGTAACATACCGATGACAAAGGGAACAACGTATGTAGTTATGCGGTCTGACCGATAAAGATCTTTGTAGAATATGTGGGAGCCAATATGAGCATCCAGGTTCCGCTATTGGTTATTGACCGGAGACGTGTCTTGATCCTGCCTACATAGTTCTCGAACCCGTAGGGTCCGCACGCTTAACGTTTCGATGACAGTTATATTATGAGTTTATATGTTTTGATGTACCGAAGGTTGTTCGGAGTTCCGGATGTGATCACGGACATGACGAGGAGTCTCGAAATGGTCGAGACATGAAGATTGATATATTGGAAGCCTATGTTTGGATATCGGAAGTGTTCCGGGTGAAATCGTGATTTTTCCGGAGTAGGACTCCTCCTGGCGCGCCCCTCTCCAGGCCGGCCGCAACCCCCCCCCCCTTGCTCCTTTATATACGGGGGCAGGGGGCACCCTAGAGACACAACAATTGATCAGTTGATCTTTTAGCCATGTGCGGTGCCCCCCTCCACCATAGTCCACCTCGATAATACTGTAGCTGTGCCTAGGCGAAGCCCTGCGTCGGTAGAACATTGTCAGTGTCAAAACTGGCGGATCTCGGGTAGGTGGTCCCGAACTGTGCATCTAGGCGGATGGTAACAGGAGGCGGGGGACACGATGTTTACCCAGGTTCGGGCCCTCTTGATGGAGGTAATACCCTACGTCCTGCTTGATTGTTCTTGATAATATGAATAGTACAAGAGTTGATCTACCACGAGATGGAAGAGGCTAAACCCTCGAAGTTAGCCTATGGTATGATTGTTGTTGTTGTTGTTTTTTGTTGTTGTTGTTGTTATTGTTGTTGTTGTTGTTGTTGTTGTTGTTGTTGTTGTTGTTGTTGTTGTTGTTGTTGTTGTTGTTGTTGTTGTTGTTGTTGTTGTTGTTGTTGTTGTTGTTGTTGTTGTTTTTGTTGTTGTTGTTGTTCCTACGGACTAAACCCTCCGATTTATATAGACACCGGAGGGGGCTAGGGTTACACAGAGTCGGTTACAAGGAAGGAGATCTACATATCCGTAGTGCCAAGCTTGCCTTCCACGCCAAGGAGAGTCCCATCCGGACACGGGACGAAGTCTTCAATCTTATATCTTCATAGTCCAACAGTCCGGCCAAAGGATATAATCCGGCTGTCCGGATACCCCCTAATCCAGGACTCCCTCAGTAGCCCCTGAACCAGGCTTCAATGACGATGAGTCTGGCGTGCGGATTGTCTTCGGCATTGCAAGGCGGGTTCCTCCTCCAAATACTTCATAGAAGATTTTGAACACGAGGATCGTGTCCGGCTCTGCAAAACAAGTTCCACATACCACCGTAGAGAGAATAATATTTCCACAAATCTAATCTGCTGATGTACCCCGTAGTGTGACATCACGCCATAGCCAGGTCTTTATTCGAATCATTTTTCATAACCCATCTCAGCGTGTTTCACGAGGCGGATTCCTTGACATCACGCCACAGCCAGGTCTTTATGCTCTCCCCCAGACGGCCACGAGGAGGACACTTGATATTCACCCTCTTTATAAAGGGGACAAGGCTTTTTCTTTTTTCCCTCTCGTGCTCAATCAAATCCTTCCCCCGCCTCGAGTTCTAACACCCAAAACTTAGGTCAGGTGCTTCGGACCTTCAACTATGTCCGGATCCAACCTTCAAGGTCGGTGGATGACTTCCTCCGTCATGGAGGAGGACATCAAGAAGTTGAGAGAAGCCAGATATTTGACCGCCAAAATTTCGCATCGGCTGCCTGCCCGAGTGTAGGTCGTCCCTACTCCCGAACCCAACGAGAGTGTCGTGTTTGTCTCCCACTTCTTCCGAGGACAAGGCCTCGCTCTGGATCCCTTTGTTAGGGGTCTTATGTTCTATTACGGGCTAGATTGTCATGATCTGGCCCCGGATTCCCTTCTTCACATCTCGACATTTATTGTCGTATGTGAGGCCTTCCTCCGCATTACCCCTCACTTCGGCTTGTGGCTCAAGACCTTCGATGTGAAGCCGAAGATGATCGAGGAGCAGCACGCAGTGTGCGGAGGCGCTTTAATAAGCAAAATCGCTGACGCTCCATGGCCTGAGGGTTGCTTCCCAAAGGTGTCTGGATTGTGGCAGCGGGAGTGGTTCTACATCATAGCTCCACGAGATTTTCTGTTATCGGGGGGTATGAACCATAGAGAAGTTGGAATACAGTAGGTTGAACACCAATTTAAATAAATAATGATTTAATTATAGTACCTTAAAGTGGTGGTTTATTTTCTTATACTAACGGCGCTCACGAGATTTTCTGTTGAGTTTTGTGTTGTGAAGTTTTCAAGTTTTTGGTAAAGATTTGATGGATTTTGGAACAAGGAGTGGCAAGTGCCTAAGCTTGGGGATGCCCAAGACACCCCAAGGTAAAATCCAAGTACAACCAAAAGCCTAAGCTTGGGGATGCCCCGGAAGGCATCCCCTCTTTTGTCTTCGTCTATCAGTAACTTTACTTGAGGCTATATTTTTATTCACCACATGATATGTGTTTTGCTTCGAACGTCTTGTATGATTTGAGTCTTTGCTTTTTAGTTTACCACAATCATCCTTGCTGTACACACCTTTTGGGAGAGACATGCATGAATCAGAATTTATTAGAATGCTCTATGTGCTTCACTTATATATTTTGAGCTATACAATTTCCCTCTAGTGCTTCACTTATATCCTTTTAGAGCACGGTGGTGGTTTTATTTTATAGAAATTATTGATCTCTCATGCTTCACTTATATTATTTTGAGAGTCTTTTAGAAAAGCATGGTAATTTGCTTTGGTAATAAAATTAGTCTTAATATGATGTGCATCCAAGATGGGTATAATAAAAACTTTCATATAAAGTGCATTGAATAGTAGGAGAAGTTTGATACTTGATGATTGTTTTGAGAGATGAGGATGGTGATATTAGAGTCATGCTAGTTGAGTAATTGCTAATTCGAGAAATACGTGTGTTGAGGTTTGCAAGTCCTGTAGCATGCACGTATGGTAACCGTTGTGTAACAAATTTGAAGCATGAGGTATTTCTTTGATTGTCTTCCTTATGAGTGGCGGTCGGGAACGAGCGATGGCCTTTTCCTACCAATCTACCCCCTAGGAGCATGCACGTAGTGCTTGGTTTTTGACGACTTGTAGATTTTTGTAATAAGTATGTGAGTTCTTCATGACTAATGTTGAGTCCATGGATTATACGCACTCTCACCCTTCCACCATTGCTAGCCTCTCTAGTACCGCGCAATTTTCGCCGGTACCATAAACCCACCATTTACCTTCCTCAAAACAGCCACCATACCTACCTATTATGGCATTTCCATAGCCATTCCAAGATATATTGCCATGCAACTTTCCACCGTTCCGTTTATTATGACACGCTCCATCATTGTCATATTGCCTTGCGTGGTCATGTAGTTGAAATCGTATTTGTGGCAAAGCCACCGTTCATAATTTTTCATACATGTCACTTTTGATTCATTGCACATCCTGGCACACCGCCGGAGGCACGCATATTGAGTCATATTTTTGTTCTAAGTATCAAGTCGTAATCTTTGAGTTGTAAATAAATAGAAGTGTGATGATCATCATTATTAGAGCATTGTCCCATGTGAGGAAAAAAAGAGAAATGCCAAATAAAAAAAGAAGGCCGAAAAAAGAAAAAAAGAGAGAGAAAAAATGAGAGAAAAATAGAGAAGGGACAATGCTACTATCCTTTTCCACACTTGTGCTTCAAAGTAGCACCGTGATCTTCATGATAGAGAGTCTCTTATTTTGTCACTTTCATATACTAGTGGGAAATTTTCATTATAGAACTTGGCTTGTATATTCCAATGATAGGCTTCCTCAAATGCCCTAAGTCTTCATGAGCAAGCAAGTTGGATGCACACCCACTTAGTTTCTTTTGTTGAGCTTTCATACATTTATAGCTCTCATTGCATCCGTTGCATGGCAATCCCTACTCACTCACATTGACATCTATTGATGGGCATCTCCATAGCCCATTGATACGCCTGGTTGATGTGAGACCATCTTCCTCCTTTTTGTCTTCTCCACAACCACCACTCTATTCCACCTATAGTGCTATGTCCATGGCTCGCGCTCATGTATTGCGTGAAAGTTGAAAAGGTTTGAGATTACTAAAGTATGAAACAATTGCTTGGCTTGTCATCGGGGTTGTGCATGATTTGAGTATTTTGTGTGACGAAGATGGAGCATGACCAAACTATATGATTTTGTAGGGATGAACTTTCTTTGGCCATGTTATTTTGAGAGGACATAATTACTTTGTTAGTATGCTTGAAGTATTATTATTTTTATATCAATATTAAACTTTTGTCTTGAATCTTTTGGATCTGAACATTCATGCCACAATAAATAAAATTACATTGATAAATATGTTAGGTAGCATTCCACATCAAAATTCTGTTTTTATCATTTACCTGCTCGAGGACGAGCAAGAATTAAGCTTGGGGGTGCTTGATACGTCTCCAACGTATCTATAATTTTTTATTGTTCCATGCTATTATATTATCTATTTTGGATGTTTAATGGGCTTTAATATGCTCTTTTATATTATTTTTGGGACTAACGTATTAACTAGAGGCCCAGTGCCAGTTTCTGTTTTTTTTCCTATTTCAGTGTTTTGCAGAAAAGGAATACCAAACGGAATCCAAACGGAATGAAACCTTCGCGATGATATTTCTTGGACCGAAAGCAAACCAAGAGACTTGGAGTGGAAGTCTGGAACTCCGTGAGGCGGCCAGGAGATAGGAGGGCGTGCCCAGGGGGTAGGCTTGCCCCCACCCTCGTGGGCCCCACGGAGCTGCACCGACGTACTTCTTTCACCTATATATACCCTTATACCCTAGAAACATCAGGGGGAGCCACGAAACCACTTTTCCACCACCGCAACCTTCTGTACCCGTGAGATCCCATCTTGGGGCCTTTTTCGGTGATCTGCCGGAGGGGGAATCGATCACAAGGGCTTCTACATCAACACCATAGCCTCTCCGATGAAGCATGAGTAGTTTACCACAGACCTTCGGGTCCATAGTTATTAGCTAGATGGCTTCTTCTCTCTCTCTTTGAACTTCAATACAAAGTTCTCCTCGATGTTCTCGGATATCTATTCGATGTAATACTCTTTTGCGGTGTGTTTGCCGAGATCCGATGAATTGTGGGTTTATGAACTTAATTATCCATGAATATTATTTGGTTCTTCTTTGAGTTCTTATATGCATGATTTGATATCTTTGCAAGTCTCTTCGAATTATCGGTTTAGTTTGGCCTACTAGATTGATCTTTCTTGCAATGGGAGAAGTGCTTAGCTTTGGGTTCAATCTTGCGGTGTCCTTCCCCAGTGACAGTAGGGGAAGCAAGGCACGTATTGGATTGTTGCCATCGAGGATAAAAAGATGGGGTTTATATCATATTGCTTGAGTTTATCCCTCTACATCATGTCATCTTGCTTAATGTGTTACTCTGTTCTTATGAACTTAATACTTTAGATGCATGCTGGATAGCAGTCGTTGTGTGGAGTAATAGTAGTAGATGCAGAATCATTTAGATCTACTTGACACGGACGTGATGCCTATATTCATGATCATTGCCTTAGATATCTTCATAACTATGCACTTTTCTATCAATTGCTCGGCAGTAATTTGTTCACCCACCGTAATACATGCTATCATGAGAGAAGCCACTAGTTAAACCTATGGCCCCAGGTCTCTTTCTTATTATATTGCATCTCTTTTATTATCGCATCTCGTTTACTATTTTGCAATCCTTACTTTCCAATCTATACAACAAAATACCAAAAAATTTGTCTTATTATCTCTATCAGATCTCACTTTTGCAAGTGACTGTGAAGGGATTGACATCCCCTTTATCGCGTTGGTTGCGAGGTTCTTGATTGTTTGTGCAGTACTAGGTGACTTGTGCATTGTCTCCTACTGGATTGATTTGGTTCTCAAAAACTGAGGGAAATACTTATGCTACTTTGCTGCATCACCCTTTTCTCTTCAAGGGAAAACCAACGCATGCACAAGAGGTAGCACTGCGCAATGGAAAGCGCCTGGAAAGACCAGGCAGCCCGGTGGGAACCTCCTGCCTTTAAGTAGCCCACCGAATGAACAAAAAGGATGCACCCTTACGGGGCACCTGACTATCATCTCATCGACAAGAGAACCAAATCCTTCACATGACATAGGATTGTCCTTGACGAACTGTTCAACAAGCCCTGTCAAATACACACTACGCCGATTACCGAACCAACACACATCCTTCGGGCATGTTGGGTACTCCGGCAAGTGGCTAAGAGCGGCGAGACCATCCTCACCAACACCATTCTGGAGACATACTCTTCGGAGGACTACGATCTCAATGTCTTTACGGTCTTTGAGACCTTTTCTTCAAATAATCGGCGCAAAAGGGCGCTCTGCGACCTCGCTGAAGTCAACCACGTAGCCGCAATGAATCCCTGGAATGATATGGCAATAACTTTCACTGCCAATGATGAACCAAGGGCCAGATCAGTCCGAGCACCTGCCGCATTGGTCTTAAACCCAATTGTGGATGGCTTCAGGCTCACCAAGGTGCTCATGGATGGCGGCAGCAGACTAAACCTCATTTACGAGGATACGCTCCAAAAAATGCAAATGGACAAGAGTCGCATTGAGCAAAGCTGCACCACTTTTCGAGGCATATCCCCAGTCGAGAAGCACGAAGCTCGGGGAAAATTAAGCTTGATGTGGTGTTCAGCACGATGGAGAACTAAAGGTCCAAAGAGTTGCTCTTCCATGTGGCACCTTTCAATAGCGGATATCACGCCCTTTTGGCGTGAGACACATTCACATGCTTCCAAGCTATACCCCATTACGGGTACATGAAGCTCAAAATGCCAGGGCCCAACGGAGTTATCACAATCACCAGTGATCCAGATATAGCACTCCATGCCGAAAAAAACAACATCTTTGGCCCTCGAGGCACTATCTGAGGCCCTCATGGCCGAAGAATTAATGACTCTGTGCTCTACAGTGGACAAAGATGATGTATTCCTCGATAAGAGGCCCAAGTTCGCTTCTTTCAAACCACCAGAAAAATAGTTAAATTTCAAGTACACCCGACGAATCCCAACAAGACAGCCTCCATCGGAGCACAGTTGGATCCGACGATCGATGTCGCCTTGCGAGCGTTCCTATGCGAGAATTGGGACATCTTCGCCTGACACCCTTCAGATATGCCGAGAATCCCACGCAGACTGGCCGAACACAGCCTCAATGTAATAAAGGGGTTCAAACTAGTGAAGAAAACACTGCGATGATTTTCTGAACCCAAATGACAAGCTATGGGGGAGGAGCTAGCCAAGCTACTTGAAGCCGGGTTCATCAGAGAGATCAAACACCCAGACTGGCTGGCAAATCTGGTCATGGTGCCAAAGAAGGATAAATCCTGGTGCCTCTGTGTCGATTTTAAGGATCTCAATAAGGCTTGCCCTAAGGATCCCTTCCCACTACCCCGCATTGATCAAATAATTAATGTGACCGCAGGACATGACTCACTGTTTTTCCTTGACGCATACTCCGGATACCATCAAATCAAGATGAAGGAGTCCAACCAAGCCGCAACACCATTCATTACCCCTTACGGGCCTTTCTGCTTCAACACTATGCCTTTCAGGCTCAAACACGCCGACGCCACTTTCCAACGCATGATTCAAACATGTTTGGAAAAGCAAATCGGCAAGACAGTGGAGGCATACGTCGATGATGTTGTCATCAAGACTAAACACGTCGAATCATTGGTGGACGATCTGCAAATCACATTCGACAACCTCCGAACATATGACATACGGCTCAATCTGGAAAAATGTTTCTTCGGTGTTCCAGCCGAAAAACTACTCGGGTTCATCATTTCCAATAGAGGAATTGAAGCGAACCCGGCAAAAATCCGAGCCTTGTCACAATTGACAACACCAATAGACTTAAAGCAAGTCCAAAATTAGCCGGGTGCATGGCAACCTTGAGCCGCTTTATCTCCAGATTAGGGGAGAAGGCGCCACCACTTTATCGACTCCTCCGACACACCAACCACTTCGAAGTGGACAGATGCAACACAGCCGGATTGGAAGAAATAGAAACTTTGTTAGCAAGAAACCCAATCCTTGCTGCACCAAGGGTTGGCAAACCTATGTTGCTCTACATATCTGTGACTCATCAGGTAGTAAGTGCGGTGCTCGTCGTTGAACGACAGGAGGAGGGACATAAATTCCCACTCCAGAAACTGGTGTACTATGTATCGGCGATTCTAACACCGTGCAAATCTCGATACCCACATTATCAAAAGATAGTGTATGCGGTCTTCATGGCATCCCAAAAGTTGCGGCACTACTTTCAAGAGTGTTCGATCACGGTGGCTTCCGAAGTACCACTCAATGACATCATAAGCAATCGGGACGCCACCGACCGCATCGCCAAATGGGCCATCGAGCTCTTACCATTTGAAATAACATACAAGCCACGCCGAGCTATCAAATCTCGGGTGTTGGCCGACTTTGTCGCCGAATGGACAGAAGCCGAACTCCCCAAGGAGTACAGCACATACTCTAACTGGGTAATGTACTCCGACGGCTCTAAAATGTTAGCCCGATTGGGGGCTGGTATGATCCTAACATCCCCCACAGGGGACACAGTCCGTTACATATTACAAATCATGTATACGGACTCCAACAATGCGGCTGAATATGAGGCCCTGTTGCATGGTCTTCGAATGGCCGTTTCCATGGGCATACAATGCCTCGAGGTACGTGGGGATTCGAACCTCGCGATATCCCAAATAAATGGAGATTTCGATGCAAAAGATCCAAAAATGGCGGCATACCGCAATGCCGTACTAAAATATCTGCTCGGTTTGAGGGGCTCGAGTTTCATCATGTCTCTTGAGAAAATAATCAAGCAGCAGACATCCTTGCTCGAATGGGTGCTAAATGTGACCCCGTCCCCACCTAACACCTTTGTGTAAAGGCTCTTCAAGCCATTCATGGTATGGCAGGATGAGAGCGGCAACATTAGTCCGAAGCCGAGCATACCCCCAGTTGCCGAACACAATTCTAATATCATCAGGGGCTCAGACACCGAAATGACACCTTCCACCCATTTAATCATGGCTGTCATCGCTACATGGACCGAACCCTTCCTAGCCTACCTTAATAGGCGGGAGCTCTCTGATGACCAGAATGAGGCTCGCCGTATAGTCCGACGCTCGAAAGCCTACAACGTTCATGAAGGAGAACTCTACAAGAAAAGTACTACTTGAGTTCTTCAAAGATGTATCTCTGAAGAGGAGGGACGGCAGCTCTTGGCCGAAATACATGCTGGCCTCGGTGGCCATCACGCAGCAGCCCGGGTCCTCGTAAGCAAGACCTTCCGTACATGTTTCTTTTGGCCCTCGGCCCGAGCAGATGCACAAGCACTCGTACAATGCTGTGTCGGGTGCCAGCTATTCGCCAATCAAAGTCATATGCCACCGACCGCCCTAAGAACAATTCCCATTACCTGGCCTTTTGCGGTCTGGGGGCTAGATATGGTCAGACCCCTTAAAGGGGGAAGCCATAAGAAGAAATATCTGCTGGTCATGGTGGATAAATTCACTAAGTGGATAGAGGCCAAACTAGTAAAAACAGCTAAAGCTGGGCTGGTGATCGACTTTATATCCAGCATTGTACACTGTTATGGTGTCCCGCACAGCATTCTCACTGACAATGGCTCTAACTTCACAGCAGATGAGGTGAAAAATTGGTGTGCCTAGGCATTAAGCTCGACTATGCCTCCGTATATCACCCTCAAACAAAACGATCAGGTCAAACGGGCTAATGGCCTAATAATGAGTGGCATCAAACCCAGACTAGTGTGATCCCTAAGGGAGTCGGATAAACACTGGGTCGAGGAACTTGATTCCGTACTCTCGGGGTTGCGGACCACGCCCAATCGCATGACCGGATACACGCATTTCTTCATGGTGTATGGCAGAGCGGCTGTCTTGCCCTGCGACATCATTCACGACTCACCTCGAGTGCGCATGTATGAAGAGAGAGAGGCCAAGCTCGATTGGCTAGACGACCTGGATGGCTTGGAGGAGGAGCGCGATGTTGCAAAAGCCCGTTCCGCATTCTATCAACAACAGGCTCGGTGATACCAAAGCAGAGAAGTGCGGGCAAAGACTTATACCGTCGGTGAGCTTGTTTTACGCCTCCCAGAGAAGAAAAAGGATAAGCTTAAACCAAAATGGGAAGGTCCCTTCATTATAGATGAAGTTCTCACTGGAGGAGCCTACCACCTTCGCAATGCATCAGAAATCGCTTAGAGCCGAACCCGTGGAACGCTGCTCAGCTCCGAAGATTCTACACATAAGTTCGGCCATACTTCTTTTCGTTCTCTTTTTCTTTCTTCTCTTCATCTGTTTTTCATTTTCTCGTTTTGTACGATTTCCATGATATGTTCGGATAGGTCGAACACTTGAGGGGTACACATCCTTAAATGTACACACCCCACCATGACTGGGGGCTTCTGTAAATAGAAGCTTATCATTATCCTGAGCCTAGAGCTCACAATATATGTGTCGTTTGCTGATATACATCCTTTTGCCATTATATGCACCTCTATGACTTAAGTTTTTGTCAAGCTGGGTTGCCTCGCTCCTATGCTTATGCCCTACATTCCCGATTGTCCGGCTAGGGCATGAAGGGAGCACCTCTACGATTGTTACAACCGTGTTATTCGAACATGTACCACAGACGGGTGAATCCGAAAGCTAGCGTTCTTAAGGGAATAATTGCTCGGCAATCAAACGACAGATTGTTGTAGTATTGCAACTACTTTGCAACACCGTGAGACAGTTTTTCCGTTTATGGATCGCACACCCCGACACGTGTACACATAGTATGCCGACCCAAGGAAAGGAACCCTTAACGAAACTATTTTCCTTGGAAGATGTTTCTTACATAGGTAATATAACATACGTTCTGAACTCAAATTTTGTTTGTTCGAGCACAATGACCAGGTTGCTTGGTTTCCATATATAATACATACTTCTTTCATTTCAAGAAAAAGTATCTGGAAACACTCCACCAGTTTTTATTTGGAGGACAAAAGCCAAAGGCCTGCGATGACAAAATTTTCACATGTTCAGATAAAAGGTACGAGTTGACTAATACAAACACCTATTCCTTATCTACTCCATCTATAAGACTGTCTAACTTACTGTCATTCGGCGAGTACTTCGCAGCTATCATTACTTGGTCATAAACCAACTTCACTAGAATTTCTTTCCCATCCGGTCCCTGTGGTCCTACTTAGGCCATATGATTTGGGTCCAATTTAGTGAAGCGTGTCTTCACCATAGCCTAGGCTTCTCGTGCGCCTTCGTGGCAGGCGGATATCTTCCATAGCTCGAACCGGCACCGGGCACCTTTGAACAGGTTTGCCAGACCCTCCATATTTTCTATAGGGGTATCAGATGGCCGTAAAGCCTTCACCATACTTTTCATGGCTTTCCGGGCCCGAACATGCACCACGGGCAGTTCCTTCAGCACGTCGCCTTGAAATACGAATACTTCTTCCTCCAGTCAACCAGTCAACAGGCCTGTGGCAACAGAGTCATGACATTTTGATTTAAGGGATTGCACATAAGCACCTAGGATGGTTATAATAAGAGAGGAAGACATGCCGAACATGCCGCCTTTCAGCTTCTCATTTTCCTTCTGAATGGCCGATAACCGAGCCTTTAAGCAAACTATGTATTCGGATAGTTTGTACTTTTCCCCGCCATGTTTATTCTTCTCGGACACGCTCGTTGTCCCCTTTTCCATTTTTGCTAGCTCGACGGTGACAGCATTTAACTGTGTCTGATTTGCTTCTAGCTCCTGGGACAGCACGACATTTTTCTCTTTGAGAACCTGCAGGTGATATTGATCCTTAAATAGGTTTAAATTCACCGCTTCAAGTCTTGGGGGCTACTGGCACATGACTGTCAAAAATTGCCTAAACTTTTACCTATATGTCCTTCGAGAACAGTTGAATGACTTCGGCAAGTCCGTCTCGAGCGGCTCGGAGATACGCGTCCACCGAACTGAGGGCGGTAAACTCTTGTTCAAAAAATGCTGGAGCCGGCTAGCCTCTTTCAATCGACGGTGATTCATCACGCTTTCCACCTCGGAGTTCAAGATGGATACGTCATCCGAATCTTCTTGAGGAGGCATATCTGGTGTTGCATCGGCTCGCGTCCTAGTTGACGAGTACGGCACCGGATCAGTGGACATTCGGCTGATCGGGCGTTTTTCAACCGTCCGCCGCATACTCCTCCTAATGTCAAGGATAAAAGGAGACTTTTCACAAATCCGGAGTCATGCATAGGCATGTTTTAGAGCACACGTACCTCTTGGAAGGCCGTGAGGTCTCCACAGCACTCCCGGTCCCTTTTCTCTTTGAACGACGGCCTTGTGTAGGGGCCGCCCTTGAGGGGATATGGTCCCTAGAACACCGATCCTATCAAAACCCGAATCAGTACGAGAGATAGAAATGCAGATAATGATTTCCTTATAAGGAATCTCCGAATACTCAAAATGCAGAAGGGATAGAGGTGGAGGTAGTCGACGGTAATAGCCACCTCTGAACCATCAAGACTCGCTTGATAAAATACCCCGTCGTCAAACTCGACATATATGTCCGGATCCTCACAAAAGCCAGGATATTTATCACGGTTATGATCCTCTGGCTGGGGAGTGGGACAGTGGACGTCCTCGATCATCTTCCTCCATGACTGTTGGTGGCAACGAAGGGCAAATTTGATTAGTGTCTGTAAAGCCATAAAATAAATACAGACAATCGAAATCTTACCCATTCAATGGGGGTGTACATGGAATAACCCTCCGTCAGTTTAACCAGGGAAACTCTTCCTTCTCGCCCTTACACTACTAGGAAAAGGGCTATAGATGGAAATGACACTAATGGCGCACCAGACATGTGGTGCACCATTAGTATATACTAATGGCACACCATGTGTTGGTGCGCCATTAGTGTCCAAATACTAATGGCGCACCACATCCACGGTGCGCCATTAGTAACAAATTTTTTTTTCATTTTTTTTCGAAACTAGTGATGGCGCACTGTGGGAGTGGTGCGCCATTACTAGTTAAACTAGTAATGGCGCACCACATCCACGGTGCGCCACTAGTAAATTATTTTCAATTTTTTTCCAAATTTTTCTATTTATTTTTTCAAAACTAGTAATGGCGCACCAGTGGACAGTGCGCCATTACTAGTTTAACTAGTAATGGCGCACTGTCCACTGGTGCGCCATTACTAAGTTTTTTTAAAAAAATTTCAGAATTTGTTTTATTGTTTTTTGAAAACTAGTAATGGCGCACCATGGGTGTGGTGTGCCATTACTAGTTTAACTAGTAATGGCGCACCACCCCCACGGTGCGTCATTACTGACTTGGCCCGAAACGTACCGAATGCAACCCCCCCCCCCCCCCCCCCCGCGTGGATCGCCTTTTCAGTTTAAAAAAAAGAAATTGATGGAAATGTCCAAAAAATAAAAGAAAATAAGTTTCCTATGTGATATGTGGTCTAGTTGTTGGGAAAGTTTACAAATATGAATTTCGACGTTATTTGCAAAATCTCTCTGAAATTTGTAAAATGGGCATAACTTTTGCATACGAACTCGGATTAAAAAAATTTATATGAAAAATCATCTACTCGAAAAGTTACATCCAAATTTAACAGAAAAAAGTTACGGGGCTTTTAAGATCCGGTGGGAAAAAATTCAAAACTTACTAGTGGCACACCATATGCTAGGTGTGCCGCTAGTAACAGAAAAAAAATTGGTTTCGAAAAAGAAATTGAATTATTTTTCAAAATATGATACGTAATATGACCGGGAAGTTTGAAATATTTTTTCAAAATTTCATCATACTCATGAACATGAACAAAGTCCTAGACATCAACAAGGTTTAATAGGATTGATATGATAGATATATCAACAAGTGCCTGTGAAGTGAGGTGATGTTGGGGTTGGATAGAACTATGAAGTTAAGTGTGCTTGGGCTGGAGTAGTGTGAGGATGGGTGACCTTCCGGGAAGTTTGACCACAGAGTGCGATTTGACCTAAGATTAAGCATATTGACTCGAGATTAAGCCATAGTGACCCGAGATTAAGAAAAAATAAAAAAATTGAATTTTAAAAAAAATTGAAAAAAAATATTACTAATGGCGCACTTCTATGTGGTGCGCCATTACTAAGTCAGATAGTAATGACGCACCTATAGGCATACTAATGGCGCACTACTGGTGCGCCATTAGTATCTGGTATACTAATGGCGCACCAGTGGTGCGCCATTAGTAAAAAAATACTAGTGGCGTGATACTAATGGCGCACCAGTAGTGCGCCATTAGTACACAAAACTGGTGCGCCATTAGTAGGCCTTTTCCTAGTAGTGTGAGGATGGGTGACCTTCCGGGAAGTTTGACCACAGAGTGCGATTTGACCTAAGATTAAGCATATTGACTCGAGATTAAGCCATAGTGACCCGAGATTAAGAAAAAATAAAAAAAAATTATTACTAATGGCGCACTTCTATGTGGTGCGCCATTACTAAGTCAGATAGTAATGACGTACCTCTAGGCATACTAATGGCGCACTACTGGTGCGCCATTAGTATCTGGTATACTAATGGCGCACCAGTGGTGCGCCATTAGTAAAAAAATACTAGTGGCGTGATACTAATGGCGCACCAGTAGTGCGCCATTAGTACGCAAAACTGGTGCGCCATTAGTAGGCCTTTTCCTAGTAGTGTTATACAGATCGGCCAAGATTGAGGCCAGTTCGGCTGGAGTATCCGGACCCTTCCGTCTGTAGTGGCATGCGTCATCTTCTCCATTGTAACACCATAAAGGGATTACTCTGGATTGAAGAGGCTGCACACACCTCTTTATTGCAATCGCCATAACCTTGTCTATCGAGAGCTTGGTATGGGCTAGCAACCTGACCTTGCTGACCAACCTCTTTATCTCCGCATTGTCCTCTTCCTTGGGGCCCTTCGGGGACGCCAGTTGAGGTGCTTCTTTAAAGGAGCATTTGAAAATTCTGGGAGGCCGTGCCGGACTGGATCCGGCTGCGGAACGCCATCCATATAAAACCATTCCGAAGACCACTGCGGGTATACCTCTTTAGGTGTTCCTACGAGGTATCCAGATCCGGCTATAGCCATACTTCGGGACCGCCCACCTCAAATATGGAACCACCCCGGTGGCGGGGAACGAGGCAAAAGAACTTCCTCCATAATTCAAAATGGGCCACGATGCCTAAGAGTAGTTCGCACAGGGCAACTAAACCTGAGATGTGCAAAATCGATCCTGGGGTGAGATTGTGTAGTTGGATACCGTAAAATTCCAATAATCCCTGGAGAAAGGTATGGATGGGAAATCCCAGGCCCCGCAACAAGAATGGGACGAAGCACACCCTCTCCTCCTTATTGGGGTTGGGGAAGTTCTCACCATCGCGTCATTGCTGATTGAATATAATCCCGCTCGAAAGGATACTAGATCCGCGAGGGGGAGGTAACCTTGCGTCTAGAGTCGGCTTAGCTGAAGATGAGGCTAGAAAAACTCTGCCAATCACCCTCTTGAGGGCCATGGGGCGTGAGGAGGAGCCTAGGGCACTGGCCATGACGGAAGGCTTTGTTCGTGGCTAAACTTGGCAGTTTCCTTTTCTAGCACGATGTGGAATGACATTAGGGGATCTACATATCCTTATATATATGCCATCCGGATGTGGTGAGGTGCCTATTTGCAAAAAAACATGGATTGTTCGTATTCACTCAGCACACGGAAATCGAAGCGACAACAGGGAGGAAGTGTAAGGGGTTTTCGCCAGGCTGTCATTGGTCCAAACTATAATAAGGAACCCACCTTGCAAAGCCGGAAGACATGAGCTGGATACAACATCGTCATTGAAGGCAAGTTTGGGGGCTTCTGAGGGAGTCTTGGATTATGGGGTTCTCAGGTGTCTGGGCCATGTAGCTTGGGCTGGACTGATGGGCCGTGAAGATATAAGGTAGCAGGCCTTCCCCCGTGTCCAGATAGGACCCTCCTTTGCGTGGATGGCACAATTAGCATCCGGATGTGTGCTTTCCTTTCTCTGTAAACCGACCTTGTACGACCCTGGGCCCCTCCGGTGTCTATATAAAATGGAGGGTTTAGTTCGTAGAGGCTATCCAAATTCATATAGGCTAGACATCTAGGGTTTAGCCATTACGATCTCAAGGTAGATCAACTCTTGCAACCCGTATACTCATCAAGATCAATCAAGCAAGAAGTAGGGTATTACCTCCATTAAGAGGGCCCAAACCTGGGTAAACATAGTGTCCCCTTTGTCTCATGTTACCTTTGATCCTCAGACGCATAGTTGGGGACCCCCTACCCGAGATCGGTCGGTTTTGACACTGACACTCTTGAACTCGGGGACGAGGAAGCGGATGTTGTGGATGGCGGTGGCCTGCGCCCAAAGGGCGTCTTGGGGATGAGGAGGGGACTCGGTGGGTGCCATGGGAGGGGAGGGAGATGGGGCCGGCAGCACTAGGGTTGAGGCCGACGGCGCTACGGTTGAGGAGGGCGGAAGCGTGAGGATGCTTAGGCTGATACCACGAAAGAGTTTAGGAATATTTGCCACACTTGGGCTTTTTCATTCCATGTTAATATATAGACAGGTTTACAATACTAACCATAAATGGGAGATCACAATCATATCGATACTCCTCAATTTAGGGGATTAGGAGATATGTCACAAACTCACAATGCGTGACATATTAGTCTAACACCTCTATTGATTTGTCCAGGCTGAATCTAATTACACCTGATCGTTTCTCCTCTCCTGAGTATCGGAACAGGGCAGACTTCTCGACACCGATGAAGGGCAAAATCATCACGACAACTCAGAGCCTGGTATTGCACCTCGAGATCCACTGGTCACCCCAACCTCATTCATCACCACCATTCAAGGCCAAACATGCTTCATACGTCTCCAATGTATCTATAATTTTTGATTATTCCATGTGTTGGGGAACGTAGTAATTTCAAAAAAATTCCTACGCACACGCAAGATCATGGTGATGCATAGCAACGAGAGGGGAAAGTGTGGTCCACGTACCCTCGTAGACCATTAAGCGGAAGCGTTATGACAACGCGGTTGATGTAGTCGTACGTCTTCACGATCAACCGATCCTCAGTACCGAACGTATGGCACCTCCGCATTCAGCACACGTTCAGCTCGGTGACGTTCCGCGAACTCACGATCCAGTAGAGCTCGAGGAAGAGTTTTGTTAGCACGACGGCGTGGTGACGATGTTGATGATGCTACCATTGCAGGGATTCGCCTAAGCACCGCTACAATATGACTGACGTGGATTATGGTGGAGGGGGGCACCGCACACGGTTGGGAGAGATCAATGATCAACTTGTGTGTCTAGAGGTGCCCCCTGCCCCTGTATATAAAGGAGCAAGAGGGAGGCCGACCGGCCCTAGAGGGTGCTCCAGGAGGAGGAACCCTCCTCCTAGTAGGAGTAGGATTCCCCTCTTTCCTACTCCTACTAGGAGGGGGAAAGGAGAGAGGAGAAGGAGAAGGAAAGGGGGGCGCCCCCCTCTCCTAGTCCAATTCGAACCAGAGGGGGAGGGGGGCGCGGCCTGCCCTGGCCGACCCCTCTCTCTCTCCACTAGGGTCCAACAAGGTCCATTAACCCCCGGGGGGTTCCGGTAACCCCTCCGGCACTCTAGTGAAATCCCGATTTCACCCGAAACTCTTCCGATGTCCAAATGTAGGCTTCCAATATATCAATCTTTATGTCTCGACCATTTTGAGACTCCTCGTCATGTCCGTGATCATATCCGGGACTCCGAACTACCTTCGGTACATCAAAACATATAAACTCATAATACCGGTCGTCACAGAACTTTAAGCGTGCGGACCCTACGGGTTCGAGAACTATGTAGACATGACCTAACCAATAGCAGAACCTGGATGCTCATATTGCTTCCTACATATTCTACGGAGATCTTTATCGGTCAAACTGCATAACAATATACACTGTTCCCTTTGTCATCGGCATGTTACTTGCCCGAGATTCGATCGTCGATATCCCAATACCTAGCTCAATCTCGTTACCGGCAAGTCTCTTTACTCGTTTCGTAATGCAACATCCCGCAACTAACTCATTAGTCACATTGCTTGAAAGGCTTATAGTGATGTGCATTACCGAGAGGGCCCAGAGATACCTCTCCGACAATCGGAGTGACAAATCCTATTCTTGATCTACGCCAACTCCACGAACACCATCGGAGACACCTGTAGAGCACCTTTATAATCACCCAGTTACATTGTGACGTTTGGTAGCACACAAAATGTTCCTCCTGTATTCGGGAGTTGCATAATCTCATAGTCATAGGAACATATATAAGTCATGAAGAAAGCAATAGCAGTAAACTTTAAACACTAAAGTGCTAAGCTAACGGAATGGGTCAAGTCAATCACATCATTCTTCTAATGATGTGATCCCGTTGATCAAATAACAACTCATGTCTATGGCTAGGAAACTTAACCATCTTTGATCAATGAGCTAGTCAAGTAGAGGCATACTAGTGACACTATGTTTGTCTATCTATTCACACATGTATTATGTTTCCGGTTAATACAATTCTAGCATGAATAATAAACATTTATCATGAAATAAGTAAATAAATAATAACTTTATTATTGCCTCTAGGGCATATTTCCTTCAGTCTCCCACTTGCACTAGAGTCAATAATCTAGATTACACAGTAATGATTCTAACACCCATGGAGTCTTGGTGTTGATCATGTTTTGCTCGTGGAAGAGGCTTAGTCAGCGGGTCTACAACATTCAGATCCGTATGTATCTTGCATATCTCTATGTATCCCACCTGGACTTGATCCTGGATGGAATTGAAGCATCTCTTGATGTGCTTGGTTCTCTTGTGAAATCTGGATCCCTTTGCCAAGGCAACTGCACCAGTATTATCACAAAAGATTTTCATTGGACCCGATGCACTAGGTATGACACCTAGATCGGATATGAACTCCTTCATCCAGACTCCTTCATTTGCTGCTTCTGAAGTAGCTATGTACTCCGCTTCACACGTAGATCCCTCCACGACGCTTTGTTTAGAACTGCTCCAACTGACAGCTCCACCGTTCAATATAAACACGTATCCGGTTTGCGATTTAGAATCGTCCGGATCAGTGTCAAAGCTTGCATCAACGTAACCATTTAGGACGAGGTCTTTGTCACCTCCATAAATGAGAAACATATCCTTAGTCCTTTTCAGGTATTTCAGGATGTTCTTGACCGCTGTCCAGTGATCCACTCCTAGATTACTTTGGTACCTCCCTGCTAAACTTATAGCAAGGCACACATTATGTCTAGTACTCAGCATTGCATACATGATAGAGCCTATGGCTGAAGCATAGGGAACACTTTTCATTTTCTCTCTATCTTCTGCAGTGGTCGGGCATTGAGTCTTACTCAAGTTCACACCTTGTAACACAGGCAAGAACCCTTTCTTAGCTTGATCCATTTCGAACTTCTTCAAAACTTTATCAAGGTATGTGCTTTGTGAAAGTCCAATAAGCGTCTTGACCCATCTCTATAAATCTTGATGCCTAATATATAAGTAGCTTCACCGATGTATTCCATTGAAAAAGTCTTATTCAAGTATCCTTTTATGCTATCCAGAAATTCTATATCATTTCCAATCAACAATATGTCATCTACATATAATATTAGAAATGCTACAGAGCTCCCACTCACTTTCTTGTAAATACAGGCTTCTCCAAAAGTCTGTATAAAACCATATGCTTTGATCACACTATCAAAATGTTTATTCCAACTCCGAGAGGCTTGCACACTTTGTTAGTACCCTTTGGATCGATAAAACCTTCAGGTTGCATCATATACAACACTTCTTCCAAAAAAACCATTCAGGAATGCAGTCTTTACATCCATTTGCCAAATTTCATAATCATCAAATGCGGCAATTGCTAACATGATTCAGACAGACTTAAGCATCGCTACGGGTGAGAAGGTCTAATCGTAGTCAACTCCTTGAATTTGTCGAAAACCTTTCGCAACAAGTCAAGCTTTGTAGACAGTAACATTACCGTCAGCGTCAGTCTTCTTCTTGAAGATCCATTTATTCTGGATGGCTTGCCGATCATCGGGCAAGTCAACCAAAGTCCACACTTTGTTCTCATACATGGAGCCCATCTCAGATTTCATGGCTTCAAGCCATTTTGTGGAATCTGGGCTCATCAATGCTTCCTCATAGTTCGTAGGTTCGTCATGGTCAAGTAACATGACCTCCAGAACAGGATTACCGTACCACACTGGTGCAGATCTTGCTCTGGTTGACCTAGGAGGTTCGGTAGTAACTTGATCTGAAGTTTCATGATCATCATTATTAGCTTCCTCACTAATTGGTGTAGGTGTCACAGGAACCGGTTTCTGTGATGAACTACTTTCCAATAAGGGAGCAGGTACAGTTACCTCATCAAGTTCTACTTTCCTCCCACTCACTTCTTTCGAGAGAAACTCCTTCTCTAGAAAGGATCCATTCTTAGCAACGAATGTCTTGCCTTCGGATTTGTGATAGAAGGTGTACCCAACAGTTTCCTTTTGGGTATCCTATGAAGACACATTTCCCCGATTTGGATTTGAGCTTATCAGGTTGAAGCTTTTTCACATAAGCATCGCAGCCCCAAACTTTAAGAAATGACAACTTTGGTTTCTTGCCAAACCACAGTTCATAAGGCGTCGTCTTAACAGATTTTGATGGTGCCCTATTTAACATGAATGCAGCTGTCTCTAAAGCATAACCCCAAAATGATAGTGGTAAATCAGTAAGAGACATCATAGATCGCACCATATCCAGTAAAGTACGATTACGACGTTCGGACACAACATTACGCTGTGGTGTTCCGGGTGGAGTAAGTTGCGAAACTATTCCGCATTGTTTCAAATGTAAACCAAACTCGTAACTCAAATATTCTCCTCCATGATCAGATCGTAGAAACTTTATTTTCTTGTTACGATGATTTCCCACTTCACTCTCAAATTGTTTGAACTTTTCAAATGTTTCAGACTTATGTTTCATTAAGTAGATATACCCATATCTGCTCAAATCATCTGTGAAGGTGAGAAAATAACGATACCCGCCGCGAGCCTCAACATTCATTGGACCACATACATCGGTATGTATGATTTCCAACAAACTGTTGCTCGCTCCATTGTTCCGGAGAACGGCGTTTTAGTCATCTTGCCCATGAGGCATGGTTCGCAAGTACCAAGTGATTCATAATCAAGTGATTCCAGAAGTCCATCAGTATGGAGTTTCTTCGTGAACTTTACACCAATATGACCCAAACGGCAGTGGCACAAATAAGTTGCACTATCATTATCAACTCTGCATCTTTTGGCTTCAACATTATGAATATGTGTATCACTACTATCGAGATTCAACACAAAAGACCACTCTTCAAGGGTGCATGACCATAAAAGATATTACTCATATAAATAGAACAACCATTATTCTCAGATTTAAATGAATAACCGTCTTGCATCAAACAACATCCAGATATAATGTCGTGCTTAACGCTGGCACCAAATAACAATTATTCAGGTCTAAAACTAACCCCGAAGGTAGATGTAGAGGTAGCGTGCCGACAGCGATCACATCGACTTTGGAACCATTTCCCACACGCATTGTCACCTCGTCCTTAGCCAGTCTTCGCTTAATTCGTAGTCCCTATTTCGAGTTGCAAATATTAGCAATAGAACCAGTATCAAATACCCAGGTGCCACTACGAGCTCTAGTAAGGTACACACCAATAACATGTATATCACATATACCTTTGTTCACCTTGCCATCCTTCTTATCCGCCAAATACTTGGGGTAGTTCCGCTTCCAGTGACCAGTCTGTTTGCAGTAGAAGCACTCAGTCTCAGGCTTAGGTCCAGACTTGGGTTTCTTCTCTTGAGCAGCAACTTGTTTTCCATTCTTCTTGAAGTTCCCTTTCTTCTTCCCTTTACCCTTTTTCTTGAAACTGGTGGTCTTGTTGACCATCAACACTTGATGCTCCTTCTTGATTTCTACCTCCGCGGCCTTTAGCATTGCGAAGAGCTCGGGAATCGTCTTATCCATCCCTTGCATATTATAGTTCATTACGAAGCTCTTGTAGCTTGGTGGCAGTGATTGAAGAACTCTGTCAATGACACTATCAACCGGAAGATTAACTCCTAGCTGAGTCAAGTGATTATGGTACCCAGACATTCTGAGTATATGTTCACTGACAGAACTATTCTCCTCCATCTTGCAGCTGTAGAACTTATTGGGGACTTCATATCTCTCAATCCGGGCATTTGCTTGAAATATTAACTTCAACTCCTGGAACATCTCATATGCTCCATGACGTTCAAAACGACGTTGAAGTCCCAGTTCTAAGCCGTAAAGCATGGCACACTAGACTATTGAGTAGTCAACAGCTTTGCTTTGCCAGACGTTCATAACATCTGGCGTTGCTCCTGCAGCGGGTTTGGCACCCAACTGTGCTTCCAGGATGTAATTCTTATGTGCAGCAATGAGGATAATCCTCAAGTTACGGACCCAGTCAGTGTAATTGCTACTATCATCTTTCAACTTTGCTTTCTCAAGGAATGCATTAAAATTCAACAGAACAACAACATGGGCCATCTATCTATAATAACATAGACAAACAAAATACTATCAGGTACTAAGTTCATGATAAATTTAAGTTCAGTTAATCATATTACTTAAGAATTCCCACTTAGATAGACATCCCTCAAATCATCTAAGTGATCATGTGATCCATATAAACTAAACCATAACGGATCATCATGTGAAATGGAGTAGTTTTCAATGGTGAGCATCACTATGTTGATCATATCTACTATATGATTCACACTTGACCTTTCGGTCTCAATGTTCTGAGGCCATATCTGCATATGCTAGGCTCCTCAAGTTTAACTCGAGTATTCTGCATGTGTAAAACTGTCTTAAACCCGTTGTAGATGAACGTGGAGCTTATCACACCCGATCATCATGTGGTGTCTGATATGTCTCCAACGTATCTATAATTGTTGATTGCTCCATGCTATATTATCTTCTGTTTTGGACATTATTTGGCTTTATTATCCACTTTTATATTATTTTTGGGACTAACCTATTAACCGGAGGCCCAGCCCAGAATTTTTTTCCTATTTTAGGGTTTCGAAGAAAAGGAATATCAAACAGAGTCCAAACGGAATGAAACCTTCGGGAACGTGATTTTTGGAACAAACAAGATCCAGGAGACTTGGACCCTATGTCAAGCAACCAACAGGGAGGCAACGATGTAGGGGGCATGCCTACCCTCCCTAGGCACTCCCTCCACCCTCATGGGCCCCCTGTTGCTCCACCGACGTACTTCTTCCTCCTATATATACCTACGTACCCCCAAACGATTAGATACAGAGCCAAAACCCTAATTCCACCGCCGTAACTTTCTGTATCCACGAGATCCCATCTTGGGGCCTATTCCGGAGCTCCACCGGAGGGGGCATCGATCACGGAGGGCTTCTACATCAACACCATAGCCTCTCCGATGAAGTGTGAGTAGTTTACCTTAGACCTTCGGGTCCATAGTTATTAGCTAGATGGCTTCTTCTCTATTTTTGGATCTCAATAAAAAGTTCTCCCCCTCTCTTGTGGAGATCTATTCGATGTAATCTTCTTTTTGCGGTGTGTTTGTTGAGACCGATGAATTGTGGGTTTATGATCAAGTTTATCTACGAACAATATTTGAATCTTCTCTGAATTCTTTTATGTATGATTGGTTATCTTTGCAAGTCTCTTCGAATTATCAGTTTGGTTTGGTCTACTAGATTGATCTTTCTTGCAATGGGAGAAGTGCTTAGCTTTGCGTTCAATCTTGCGGTGTCCTTTCCCAGTGACAGCGGGGCAGCAAGGCACGTATTGTATTGTTGCCATCGAGGATAACAAGATGGGGTTTTCATCATATTGCATGAGTTTATCCCTCTACATCATGTCATCTTTCTTAAGGTGTTACTCTATTCTTATGAACTTAATACTCTAGATGCATGCTGGATAGCGGGCGATGTGTGGAGTAATAGTAGTAGATGCAGGCAGGAGTCGGTCTACTTGTCTTGGACATGATGCCTATATACATGACCATACCTAGATATTCTCATAACTATGCTCAATTCTGTCAATTGCTCAATGATAATTCATTCACCCACCGTAAAATACTTATGCTCTCGAGAGAAGCCACTAGTGAAACCTATGGCCCCCGGGCCTTTCTTCATCATATTAATCTTCCAACACTTTGTTATTTACTTTGCCTTTTATTTTACTTTGCATCTTTATCATAAAAATACCAAAAATATTATCTTATCATATCTATCAGATCTCACTCTCGTAAGTGACCGTGTAGGGACTGACAACCCCTTATCGCGTTGGTTGTAAGGATTTATTTGTTTTGTGCTGGTGCAAGGGACTCACACGTAGCCTCCTACTGGATTGATACCTTGCTTCTCAAAAACTGAGGGAAATACTTACGCTACTTTGATGCATCACCCTTTCCTCTTCAAGGGAAAACCAACGTAGTGCTCAAGAGGTATCAAGAAGGATTTCTGGCGCCGTTTCCTGGCAGGTCTACGCAAAAGTCAACATACCAAGTACCCATCACAAACCCTTATCTGCCGCATTACATTATTTTCCATTTGCCTCTCGTTTTCCTCTCCCCCACTTCACCCTTGCCGTTTTATTCGCCCTCTCTCTCTATCCTCCCTCTCTTTCTCTATTTGCCTCTTTTTGCTCGTTCTTCGTTTGCTTGTGTGTTGGATTGCTTGCTTGTCACGATGGCTCTTCCCCGATTTGGTGATCTTCACCTTAAAAGGTTAGAAGAAATCGAAAGCAACGTCAGGAGTTTTATGGTCTTACAATTTGAGCATAATAGTTTCTTTAGAAACGAGCTTAAAGAACAAAAAAGCTTTATGAGTTATATGAATAAAGAGCTCGATGATATGTCTATAGAATTTGATGGTTTGAGATCCCAATTTGCTTGTCTTGAGAAGTTAATAGCTGAAGTTTCGGATAAGCAGGCTACCTTAGTTAATAAGATGGCCGCTAAGCCGGAAAACTATGATAATAAAGATGAAGATCTAAAAGTTATTGATGTGTCCCCTATTAAATATTTGATTTGCAATATGAATCTTGATAATGATGGGACTGAATATGATCCACCTTTACCTAGAAGGTGTTCCAAAAATTCGGAGTTTTTAGATCTTGATGCTAAAATTGATAAAAGTGGGATTGAAGAGATCAAAACTCTAGATGTTAATGAACCTAATATTTTGCATTTCAAGGAATTTAATTATAATAATTGCTCTTTGATAGATTGTATTTCCTTGTTGCAATCCGTGCTAAATTCTCCTCATGCTTATAGCCAAAATAAAGCTTTTACCAAACATATCGTTGATGCCTTGATGCAATCTTATGAAGAAAAACTTGAGTTGGAAGTTTCTATCCCTAGAAAACTTTATGATGAGTGGGAACCAAGTATTAAAATTAAAATTAAAGATCATTAATGCTATGCTTTGTGTGATTTGGGTGCTAGTGTTTCCACGATCCCAAAGACTTTGTGTGATTTGTTAGGTTTCCGTGATTTTGATGATTGCTCTTTAAACTTGCACCATGCGGTTTCCACTATTAAAAAACCTATGGGAAGAATTAATGATATTCTTATTATTACAAATAGGAATTATGTGCCCGTAGATTTTATCGTTCTTGACATAGATTGCAATCCTTCATGTCCTATTATTCTTGGTAGACCTTTCCTTAGAACGATTGGTGCAATTATTGATATGAAGGAAGGAAATATTATATTCCACTTTCCGTTAAGGAAAGGCATGGAAAACTTTAATAGAAAGAAAACTAAATTACCTTATGAATCTATTATGAGAGCGACTTGTGGATTGCCTACCAAAGATGGCAATACCTAGATCTATCCTTGCTTTTTATGCCTAGCTAGGGGTGTTAAACGATAGCGCTTGTTGGGAGGCAACCCAATTTTATTTTTATTTCTTGCTTTTTGCTCCTGTTTAGTAATAAATAATTTATCTATCCTCTGTTTTGGTTGTGTTTTTTGTGTTTAATTAGTGTTTGTGCCAAGTAGATCATTGGGAAGACTTGGGGAGAGTCTTGTTAATCTTGCTGTAAAAAAACAGAAACTTTAGCGCTCACGAGAACTGCTGCCATGTTTATATGGCTAGTGCTATTTAGTTAATTCTTTTTGCAGATTATTAATAGATAAATTCCTCACGGCCAGAAATTTATTTTAGAATTTTTGGGGTCCCAGATCTTGCGCTAGCTACAGATTACTACAGACTGTTCTGTTTTTGACAGATTCTGTTTTTCGTGTGTTGTTTGCTTATTTTGATGAATCTATGGCTAGTAAAATAGTTTATAAACCATAGAGAAGTTGAAATACAGTAGGTTTAACACCAATATAAATAAAGAATGAGTTCATTACATTACCTTGAAGTGGTCTTTTGTTTTCTTTCGCTAACGGAGCTCATGATATTTTCTACTTTAAGTTTTGTGTTGTGAAATTTTCAAGTTTTGGGTAAGAATATGATGGATTATGGAACAAGGAGTGGCAAGAGCCTAAGCTTGGGGATGCCCATGGCACCCCCAAGATAATCTAAGGACACCTAAAAGCCAAAGCTTGGGGATGCCCCGGAAGGCATCCCTCTTCGTCTACTTCCATCGGTAACTTTACTTGGAGCTATATTTTTATTCACCACATGATATGTGTTTTGCTTGGAGCGTCTTGTATTATTTGAGTCTTTATTTGTTAGTTTACCACAATCATCTTTGCTGTACACACCTTTTGAGAGAAACATGCATGATTCGGAAATTATTAGAATACTCTATTTGCTTCACTTATATCTTTTGAGTTATATAGTTTTTTCTCTAGTGCTTCACTTATATCTTTTAGAGCACGGTGGTGGATTTGTTTTATAAAAACTATTGATCTCTCATGATTCACTTAGATTATTTTCAGAGTCTTAAATAGCATGGTAATTTTCTTAAATAATCCTATATGCTAGGTATACAAGATTAATAATAAAATTCTCTTATGAGTGTGTTGAATACTATGAGAAATTTGATGCTTGATAATTGTTTTGAGACATGGAGATGGTGATATTAGAGTCATGCTAGTTGAGTAGTTGTGAATTTGAAAAATACTTGTGTTAAAGTTTGTGATTCCCGTAGCATGCACGTATGGTGAACCATTATGTGATGAAGTCGGAGCATGATTTATTTATTGATTGTCTTCTTATGAGTGGCGGTCGGGGATGAGCGATGGTATTTTCCTACCAATATATCCCCCTAGGAGCATGTGCGTAATACTTTGCTTTGATAACTTGTAGATTTTTGCAATAAGTATATGAGTTCTTTATGACTAATGTTGAGTCCATGGATTATACGCACTCTCACCCTTCCACCATTGCTAGCCTATCTAATACCGCACACCTTTCGACGGTATCATACACCCACCATATACCTTCCTCAAAACAGCCACCATACCTACCTATCATGGCATTTCCATAGCCAATCCGAGATATATTGCCATGCAACTTTCCACCGTTCCGTTTACTATGACACGCTTCATCATTGTCGTATTTCTTTGCATGATCATATAGTTGACATTATATTTGTGGCAAAGCCACCGTTCATAATTCTTTCATACATATCACTCATGAGTCATTGCATATCCCGGTACACCGCCAGAGGCATTCATATAGAGTCATATCTTGTTCTAAGTATCTAGTTGTAATTGTTGAGTTGTAAGAAAATAAAAGTGTGATGATCATCATTATTAGAGCATTGTCTCAGTGAGGAAAGGATTATAGAGACTATGATTCCCCCACAAATCGGGATGAGACTCGGATGAAAAATAATAAAATAATAATAATAAGAGGCCAAAGAAGCCCAAATAAAAAAAGAGAGAGGCCATAAAAAAAGAAGGAAAAGGCCCAAATAAAAAATGAGAGAAAAAGAGAGAAGGGACAATGCTACTATCCTTTTACCACACTTGTGCTTCAAAGTAGCACCATGATGTTCATGATAGAGAGTCTCTTATGTTATCACTTTCATATACTAATGGGAATTTTTCATTATAGAACTTGGCTTGTATATTCCAATGATGGGCTTCCTCAAATTGCCCTAGGTCTTCGTGAGCAAGCGAGTTGGATGCACGCCCACTTAGTTTCTTTTTGAGCTTTCATATACTTATAGCTCTAGTGCATCCGTTGCATGGCAATACCTACTCACTCACATTGATATCTATTGATGGGCATCTCACTACTAGGGAAAAGCCTATACACAGAATCTAATCAGCAGCGCACTTTAAAATAAGGCGCTGCTGCTAATTAGCAGTAGCGAGCTCAAGAATAACTCACTGCTGAAATAAATATAGCAGTAGCGCGGCCGCTCAAAGACGCGTTACTGCTATAATTCCCACGAGGCCGCCGCGAGGCTAGCTATAGGAGCAACGCGTTATAATGACGGGCGCTACTGCTACGTAGCATAGTAGCAGCGCATTTCGCCAATAAGCGCTACTGCTAAGTTTACTACAAAAATTTAGTCCCACCTTGCTCCGTGAAGAGAGTTTCTACCACCTTAAATATGTTAATTCTCAAACTTTGACAAGCACTTGGTCTTCATTGAACTCTATGTGTAGAATTTGTGGCTGCAATATGAGTCTTCACCTGTTCCTAAACCGGTGAGGACTCATATTGACAAATCAGATTGTACACAAAAAGATCATTGATGATCAATGTATTTTTGATACATTGAACTAAGTCTATTTTTACATGCCGACACATAGAAGTAGCGCTTCTTTGTGAAAGGCGCTGCTGCTAGGTAGTTTAGCAGTAACGTCTTTCTCTATAGCACGCTACTGCTAAGCCAGTCCATCTCCCACCCCCATCTCCTCTATCCGATCCACTCAAAGTCACACACTCACTGGATCCCTCTCAATCCCCCGCGCCGGTCCTCCCCCATCGCCCCTCCTCTCTCTGTGCCGCTGACGGTGTCCTGGACTAGGGGGTACTCAACACGTCATCTCTCAATCTGATAGACTGGGCCGAGGACCCCTGTGGCCGTATACTCATGGGCCAGTTCGGATAACTGCCGCATACAAGGAAGATTCCACAAGACTTGGCGATCAAGACAAGGACTTCTCCCCACCGACGTATTCGGCTAGGACACTTGTTATCCTAGGCCTCCGATGCATTATATAAACCGAGGCCAGGCTAGTCGATAGATATACACATCAATAATCATACCATAGGCTAGCTTCTAGGGTTTAGCCTCTCTGATCTCATGGTAGATCAACTCTTGTACTACCCATATCATCAATATTAATCAAGCAGGACGTAGGGTTTTACCTCCATCAAGAGGGCCCGAACCTGGGTAAAACATTGTGTCCCTTGTCTCCTGTTACCATCCGCCTAGACGCACAATTCGGGACACCCTACCCGAGATCCGCCGGTTTGGACACCAACATTGGTGCTTTCATTGAGAGTTCTGTTGTGTGATTGACAAAAGGATCGATGGCTCGCCTGCAGATCAACTGCGACTTCAGCATCTTCATCACCAGCTCGACTGGTCACCTTGGTTCAACCAAGAATTGCGCCCCGTGTTTGGATCACCATGTCCAGACGAGGGCTTCATCAAACATCAACTCCGATCTCTATCAAGATCACGGAGGAATCATCTATGGAGCTCGGAGGCTCAACGTTAACATTGCCCTCAAGCGACCGTGCTGTTTTTCTGGACAGCGAACTCGTATCTACCACCACCACCTCCTCGAGTATCGCTTTGACGATCTCTTTGGTGGAATTGTGCGGAATTGAGTCTACAACAACCCTGGAAAATTTCGTCGAGTTCCGATGGAGGAATCTCTGGCAATCCACGATATACCGGAGCCCTGTCAAATCTGGACAGGAATTTGGATGAGTTTAGGGCGTGGTGTCCAGCTTCTAGCTCGGACGTTCTTTGGAAGATCCAACCGTTGACCGGCTGCGGAATTCCTATATCTACCACATCTCAAAATTTCAGCTCGATCCGACCGTCCAAACTCCGGGAAACTTCCGATTAGTGCATCACTTTTCGAATCTGTTTTCTGCGTGAAAACGAATCCGACCCGAGTTCATCTTTTTTATGAACAGGATTTCGGACATCCCTTTTGAAGGAAGTTTTGTATGGGGTATTGTGTTTTATTCCCGAACACATCCCACTAACTATAAGATCAACATGATCTTCAACATCATGCTGGTGTCAAACTAGTCCGGCAATATTACTCCACGGCTGTCGACCTGCGCTAGACACGGCGTCACTTTGTTGAGCCGAGCTCAACTTCTTCGGATCATCATCTCGGCAAGCCGAAAAAGAGCCCGGCATCGTGAAGGATAAATCATCACCAACATCGCCGCCCCACGGATTACATGGAGCGGGACCGGCATCGCCGCACGGTCGCTTCATCAAGCCGACATCGACCACGTCACGACCTGCATCGACAGGGCCGCACTATTGCTTCTTCAAGCTGGTGTCCATCACGCCGACCTACTTCGACTCATCTACTGACATCGAGGCTTCGACATCTCGGCTGGACCGGGGGCTTCGCCATCTCTTCATCAACCTACTCCGGACACTTCGGCGTCACTAGCCGACCAGCTCCGTCACGTTAGCTGGGCCGAGGGCTTTGCCTCGGTGAGTCAACCTTTACCAGCATTGCCATGCCGTTGTTTTATCGCCCATCAGGCAATGGGTGTGTGAAGCGGGTCCCAATTTTAGGAATCACCTTCCTTCGGATTGCTACAACAAATAAACCAGGTGCTATTAATCACAGTATTTTTTGCTTGTTTGGGTTCATTTATCCCAAGGAATTATTACTCTGGTTTGTCCGTCATATGTACACAGGTCTATCAAATGGTGGCTACATTAACGACAGTCGGATGGTGGTTCGGTCAGTTTCCGTACATAGTCCGGCGAACGCCGCACTCGGAGCTCGGACCGACCTACGAATTCAGGCTTTGCCACGCCTTTACCGCATCACGCCGACGCCTTGCATCGACTTGACTTCGGCGCCAGGCCATATTTCTTTTATTACTCACTTTGCATAAATTATTTATTATGCAACGATTTTTTTCTAAATATCATTATTACTATTATCTCCGGTTTGCACTATTTTTTGTGCACAGGAAAATGATTCGGGGACTTCGGCGTCACTCTGCCGGTCTGCATTGATCGTGCTATGTTACCACTTCGGCGTGTCAAGCTCTCCGCTCCGCCACCTCGGGACCGGCTTGAGGGATGGAACCTTGCCCCGCATCAAGCTCGGACCGCGTCATCAATACCAAACACATTAACCAGCTAAGTCGCTTTCATGCTCAAAGCTTTAATTTCTAACTTGCGTTGGGTTCGACCAAGCATTATACTTTTTGGAAAAAAGTTGCTTCCAAAAAAATTTCTTTGTCCAAACTTTGTTTGTGACGCATAAATTCAAATACCCCGTTTACTTGGGGGCTTCCTTTATGAAGCTTTTCCTGTTGCATATGATTATACTTGTACGGCTTCGTTTCTTGTTCGTGTATTACGCCACAATATGCACCACATTGACTTAAGCGATTTGCAAGCTGGGTTACCTCGCTCCTGTGTTTACCCCTACGTTCCCGATTGTTCGGCTAGGGAGTAAAGGGAGCACCCCTGCGATTGTCACGATCGGTCACCCGAGCCGGACCTCAGAATGGGTGAAGCCGAAAGCTAGCGCTCTTGTAGTTATTCAATGATGGTCGGCACACAACGGAACTCATGAGTACAAAAAATCTATTGCGCAAGTCTCATAATAACAATGAGCACCGAAGAAAGGTATCGGTGGGGGTACTATTTTCTTCGAAGATGCTTCTTACTCTTCGCAGTAATATAGCATAAGTTCCCTGAGCGCGCTTTGTCTGTTACAGCCTTCTGGCCTGATTGCCTGGTTATTGGAAACATCGTCGATATTCTCGACCGATGGAGTACATAACACTTTTCGGTCCTTAACCGAAGAGGGAGAAGCCGACGGTCGGTTAAGACGTGTTTAAAGTTCAGTTGAACATAGATATGAGATAAGTACTTCGGTACATGCAATCATTCTTCTACCCAAGTCACTTGGGGGCTCTTAAGTTTATTTGAGCCGTTTTATAATAAGTGTTCTTCTTCTCAGTCATTGCAAAGTTCTATTATTATTATTTATCACTCCTTTTTTCGATGCGAGTGTGCGGTCACTAGCCGGGGAGCCTAATTTCTCTCTCAAAGCCGCTAGAGTTTAGTTTGCTAAACTGGCCTAATGAGAAGTACTCCGCCCTCGGGATAGGAGGTTGAAGCCGTAGGCTGACCCGCTCGAAGTCTTGAGATAGGATGTGTCATGTTAAAGGACGACAGAAGCACTTCTTTTTTCTAAGACCAATTTTCGGATTGGCACCGAACACTTGATCTTGTTCGGACGTCATGTTTTTACTGACGTTTCTTGGTTTTCCAAGCTTTTTGGCACTTTTAAACTATTTGTGCTTTTCCAGCATTAGTCTCGCAGTGCAACGCCGGACACCTTTAGGGATTCGGCAAAACCATTCTCAGATATTGCTATATATGCATCGGTTTCGAATTGTGTCTTCGGTCAATAGTTGGGTTGCCCGGCTCCTGCACTTGCTTCCTACATTCCGTTTTGTTCGGCTAGGCGTGCAAAGGGAGAACCACTGCGATTGTGCTTCCAGCTCATATGGTTAAGCACCTTAGTGGAGAAAGCCGAAAACTGACTGTCACAATAAGCGTAAACTGGTCAGCGATCCGATGACTATGACGGGCCATTCATAACATTGGCCGAAGTGTTTACGGCTTGACCTCGACTGTCGCCGAACACTACCGGGGGCTATTAACTGGCCTCCCAAACTAAATCCTCGATATTTTGCTCTTACATTCGAGCTGAGGTTTCATGATCATGCTTAGCATCACAACCCAAAGAAAGGAACCGATAGCGGGACTATTTTCTTTGGAATACATTTCTTCTGTTAAACAGTAATATAACATATCTCTCTGCGTACCTTTGTTTATAAAACTGGGTGGGCAGATTGCCTTGTTTGTCGTCAATCTTTGCCCTCATAGGCTTTATAAAGTAGGACAAACACTCCTCGGCTACTGGCCAAGGAGGTGAAGCCGATGGTCGGTCAACAAAGTTTTGTACAATGCGGATCCGAGCATTAATGGCGTAAAGTACTTGGATACATAGATTCATTACACATAATTTGTGATTTTACTATGGATATTGATCCTTAATTCGGCCACCCGTGCCCGCATTAAGGCTCGGGGGCTACTGGGCTTCGGGCTTATTATTTACAAATATTAAAGGGGCACATCGATCCCCTGATCTGGTGTTGCCACCCGACCAGTGTCTCGGGGGCTACTGCATTGCTTGTCCAATGCAGAAAATTTTATGTGCAATATAGTTTCCGAGGAGATTTTGATCCTCAGGTTGGTCGGCTGCACCCAACCTGAGTCTTGAGGACTGAGCACGCCGCTTTTGTGTCCCGAAGTATTCTGCGGAGCTAAGACTTGATCCTCAGGCCGATTTTGCAAATCAACCTGAGTCTCAGCGGTTACTGGGATCAGCGGTCTTATGTCATCCTTCATGTGCATCTCGGGTTTTAGACCGATACACACCTTGAGGGCTACTGGCTATATATCTCGGCAGAGAATAAATTGCACCAATAAAAAATATTGACAAAAAATCGGCCCATAGTCGGGGTGGTGCACCACCTCAGAAGCAGTCCGGCATAAAGCTCGGGCGCTAGTGGCTGGCTCCATAGAGGGCATTTTCGGCATTAAGCTCGGCTAAACTCCTTCAACTTTTTTGAACCAAGGTGATATGACACCTCGGATATAGTCCGGCATTGGAGCCTGGACATAGTCCGGCGTTGGAGCTCGGACATAGTCCGGCGTTGGAGCTCGGATACATTCCGGCGCTAGAGCTGGGAAGCGGTCCGGCGTTGGTGCTCGGCTGCAAAAGATACCTCGAATGCAGTCCGGCGTTGGTGCTCGGACGCAAGAGGACCCTGCCTCCCGGAAAAAACTTCAAACCTGAGGTGTGGCATAAAAATAAACAACGCATTGATAAAGGCCGGAAACTTAAAGGGGCTCCTCGGATACCCGACGTGTAAACTCATCGAATGCATTTCGGCGATCCTCAAGATCGAAGATGAGAAGATTTGTTGAACCAGTTTTCAAGACCGACGACCGAAGATGAAGAACAGTTTGGAAGAATCGAGGAGCGTCCCTAACTTGAAGACCGGTTCGGGGGGCTACTGACGGTGTCCTGGACTAGGGGGTACTCAACACGTCATCTCCCGATCTGATAGATTGGGCCGAGGACCCCTGTGGCCGTATACTCATGGGCCAGTTCGGACAACTGCCGCATACAAGGAAGATTCCACAAGACTTGGCGTTCAAAGGACTTCTCCCCACCGGCTTATTCGGCTAGGACTCTTGTTATCCTAGGCCTCCGGTGCATTATATAAACCGAGGCCAGGCTAGTCGATAGATATACACATCAACAATCATACCATAGGCTAGCTTCTAGGGTTTAGCCTCTCTGATCTCGTGGTAGATCAACTCTTGTACTACCCATATCATCAATATTAATCAAGCAGCACGTAGGGTTTTACCTCCATCAAGAGGGCCCGAACCTGGGTAAAACATTGTGTCCCTTGTCTCCTGTTACCATCCGCCTAGACGCACAGTTCGGGACCCCCTACCCGAGATCCACCGGTTTTGACACCGACAGCCGCCGTCACCTCCTCCTCCTTGCTGGACTCGGTATCGGCCTCCTCCTCCGTCCTCCCTCTCCACTCGCCGCTGGCCGGCCCCTCCTCGCTCCGCCTTCCTCCTCCGTCCTCCCTCCACTGGCCGCCGGCCGGCCCCTCCTCGCTCCGCCTTCCTCCTCCGTCCTACTCTCTTCTCCCTCCTCGAGTCGCCCCTCCTTCTCCCTCCTGCCTACTACATTTTTATTTAGTAGGCTAGTTCATATGCAACATTTTGATTTAGTTGATATGATTTAGTTGATTTAGTAGTCTAGTCGATTTAGTTGATTTAGAACATTCTGATTTAGTTGATTTAGTAGGCTAGTTGATTTAGAACATTTTGATTTAGTTGATTTAGTAGGCTAGTTGATTTAGTTGATTTAGAACATTTTGATTTAGTTGATTTAGTAGGCTAGTTCATTTAGTTGATTTAGAACATTTTGATTTAGTTGATTTAGTAGGCTAGTTAATTTAGTTGATTTAGTATGCACCATTTTATTGTTATTTTTTCTGTACATGGATAGGTATGTAGTTGCTTTTGTTTTTTTTAATAAGTTACTTTTTGGCAAAATGTAGGTGGTACCTTGTCATCTAATATGTTACTAGATCTTAGGATTATAATTGTCCATCAAATTGCTTCTCGTGGAAGAACCAAAAATATCTCATGCTACTGTTTTTCTTTCTTGTGAAGTGGATCATTAATCCTTTGCTCATATTACTTTAGGAAAAATGGCGCCACCACCACCACCAATATGTCGACTGTGCAAGTCAAGGTGCGCCAGCAGCCTTGCAACTGGCAAGCTGTTCGGCTTCCAGGCGGGTTTTCGTCATACGATGGTAAGAAATTAGATGAAATGTAATAACTATTTTATTTTTAGTGTTGGCATTACTACATTGTGTCATTTTTCTTATTTTACACAGATCGTCCCATGCAATGTGAGGTTGAAATTCAACAAGCTGACAGGAGACACTGTGACATTTGAGGCTCCTGGGGGGCCATACACTATGGAGAAAGGACGCAATATGGCGCAGATTGGAGGAGATGGATGGGCCCGTTCCGTCGCTCGCATGCGTCTTACTGGTGGTGAGTTGATCAGCTTCTCCTTCAGAGCAGAAAGACCCAAGCTGGCTGGCATTTATCTCAACCTGGTGGAAGATGATGAAGATGATGAAGATAATGAGGACCCACTCGATGAAGATGATGAGGACCCACTTCATGAAGCCATCGTAGCTCAAAGAACAAGGCTGAGCGAGGAGGAGGTGTCCAACCTGTGGGACATAATTCCGCCACGTGCTGGCTTTGTCAGGGTGCCATTCGTGACCCGCCTGACAAATACCATGGTTGATCGACATGATATGGTATGTTGTGTGGAATCTAGTCGATGATATGTTTTAGTGTAGAGTTTGATCACATGCTTATTAGTGTAGAATCTAAGGAAACTATTAATAGTGTAGATAATCCATATGTACTTATTTGCGAGGCTATTTATTAATTGAAATGTTTTTCTTATTCAGAAATTGGCAAAGAGCATATCTGTGAGATATGGTATCAAGCCTGATGAAGAAAGCTCAGCTGGACTACGCCTTACTGCAAGGGGCTCTGTCACAACCTGTACTTACCACGTGGACACGGACGGTCGCACACACTTAAACTCGGTTGGGTGGAAGAAATTCCTCGATGGCAAGAATCTTCGTGTTGGACAGGCCATGCTAATTACTATCAGGAACACCAACCGCCCAGGCTTGAGGATGATGATTGTCTTCGATATCATCTAGAACTACATATGTGTGTGTGGCTATATCATCTACAACTACATGTGTGTGTGTGTGGCTATATCATCTAGAACTACATATGATGATCATCGTCGATATCATCTAGAACTACATATGATGATCGCCGTTGATATGACCTTGTACTGCTTGAGGATGCATGTTGACTATGCATGAAATTGTTATCTAGTACTCCCTTCATTCCAAATTACTCGTCGTGGTTTGAACTAAAACCACGACGAGTAATTTGGAACGAAGGGAGTACTACCCAGTAATGGTTTATGAATTTGATATCTACTAGCAGTACCTAGTATCTAGTATCTGAAAGGGAAACTGAATGGCAAAGGGGTACAGGGGGAAATGATGAAACATATAGCAGTAGCGAGGGACTGCGAAATCTCTACCGCTAAGTAATAGTAGCGCGTTCATAAAAAGCGATGCTGATATCGTCAACAGTAGTAGCGCGGGTAAGGACCGCGCTACTACTATAAGTTAGCTGCAGCGTCTTATTAGTAGCGCGGCCACCCGCGCTGCTGCTAGCCTCAAAATCCGCGCTACTACTAGGGTTTTCCCTAGTAGTGTCTCCATAGCCTGTTGATACGCCTAGTTGATGTGAGACTATCTTCTCCTATTTTGTCTTCTCCACAACCACCATTCTATTCCACCTAAAGTGCTATGTCCATGGCTCACGCTCATGTATTGCGTGAAGATTGAAAAAGTTTGAGAATGTCAAAAGTATGAAACAATTGCTTGGCTTGTCATGAGGGTTGTGCATGATTTAAATACTTTGGGTGGTGAAGATAGAGCATACCCAGACAATTAAGAAGAATTACATTGAAATTATGCCAAGTAGCATTCCACATCAAGTTGCCGATAACTTTGTTACAAAACATGATTATCTCATACAATAAATATAGCATCATGTCCTAACCATATCACATCACAACATGCCCTGCAAAAACAAGTTAGACGTCCTCTACTTTGTTGTTGCAAGTTTTACGTGGCTGCTACGGGCTAAGCAAGAACCGTTCTTATCTACGCATCAAAAACACAATGATAGTTCGTCAAGTTAGTGTTATTTTAACCTTCTCAAGGACCGGGCGTAGCCACACTCGGTTCAACTAAAGTTGGAGAAACTGACACCCGCCAGCCACCTGTGTGCAAAGCACGTTGGTAGAACCAGTCTCACGTAAGCGTACGCGTAATGTCGGTTTGGGCCGCTTCATCCAACAATACCACCGAACCAAAGTATGACATGCTAGTAAGCAGTATGACTTTTATCGCCCACAACTCACTTGTGTTCTACTCGTGCATATAACATATATGCAATAACTTTGCTCGGATGCCACTGTTGGGGAACATAGTAATTTCAAAAAAATTCCTGCGCACACACAAGATCATGGTGATGCATACAAACGACAGGGGAGAGTGTCGTCCACGTAACCTTGTAGACTGTTAAGCGGAATCGTTATGACAACGCGGTTGATGTAGTCGTACGTCTTCACGATCGACCGATCCTCAATACCGAACGTACGGCACCTCCGCGTTTAGCACACGTTCAGCTCGGTGATGCCCCGCGAACTCACGATCCAGTAGAGCTTGAGGAAGAGTTTTGTCAGCACGACGGCGTGGTGACGATGTTGATGAAGCTACCGCTGCAGGGCTTCGCCTAAGCACCGCTACAGTATGACCAAGGTGGATTATGGTGGAGGGGGGCACCGCACACGGTTGGGAGAGATCAATGATCAACTTGTGTGTCTAGAGGTGCCCCCTGCCCCCGTATATAAGGGAGCAAGGGGGGAGGCCGTCCGGCCCTAGAGGGCGCCCCAGGAGGAGGAATCCTCCTCCTAGTAGGAGTAGGATTCCCCTCTTTCCTACTCCTACTAGGAGGGGGAAAGGAAAGGGGAGAAGGAGAAGGAAAGGGGGGCGCCGCCCCCCTCTCCTAGTCCAATTCAGACCAGAGGGGGAGGAGGCGCGCGGCCTGCCCTGGCCAGCCCCTCTCTCTCTCAACTAGGGCCCAACAAGGCTCATTAACCCCCGGGGGGTTCCGATAACCCCTCCGACACTCTGGTAAAATCCCGATTTCACACGGAACTCTTCCAATGTCCAAATGTAGGCTTCCAATATATCAATCATTATGTCTCGACCATTTCGAGACTCCTCGTCATGTCCGTGATCATATCCGGGACTCCGAACTACCTTCGGGACATCAAAACATATAAACTCATAATACCGATCATCACAGAACTTTAAGCGTGCGGACCCTACAGGTTCGAGAACTATGTAGACATGACCGAGACATGTCTCCGGTTAATAACCAATAGCGGAACCTGGATGCTCATATTCGTTCCTACATATTTTACAAAGATCTTTATCGGTCAAACCGCATAACAATATATGTTGTTCCCTTTGTCATCGGTATGTTACTTGCCCGAGATTCGATCGTCGGTATCCCAATACCTAGATCAATCTCGTTATCGGCATGTCTCTTTACTCATTCTATAATGCAACATCCCGCAACTAACTCATTAGTCGCATTGCTTGCAAGGCTTATAGTGATGTGCATTACCGAGAGGGCCCAGAGATACCTCTTCGACAATTGGAGTGACAAATCCTATTCTTGATCTATGCCAACTCCACAAACACCATCGGATACACCTGTAGAGCACCTTTATAATCACCCAGTTATGTTGTGACGTTTGGTAGCACACAAAGTGTTCCTCCGGTATTCGAGAGTTGCATAATCTCATAGTCATAGGAACATATATAAGTCATGAAGAAAGCAATAGCAGTAAACTTTAAACGATCAAGTGCTAAGCTAACGAAATGGGTCAAGTCAATCACATCATTCTCCTAATGATGTGATCTCGTTGATCAAATAACAACTCATGTCTATGGCTAGGAAACTTAACCATCTTTGATCAATGGGCTAGTCAAGTAGAGGCATACTAGTGACACTATGTCTGTCTATGTATTCACACATGTATTATGTTTCCGGTTTATACAATTCTAGCATGAATAAAAAAACATTTATCATGAAATAAGGAAATAAGTAATAACTTTATTACTGCCTCTAGGGCATATTTCCTTCACCATGTTGTTATATTATCAATCTTGGATGTTTTATAATCATTTTATAGTCATTTTATATCATTTTTGGTACTAACCTATTGACATAGTGCCAAGTGTCAGTTCTTGTTTTTTCTGTGTTTTTTACATTGCAGAAAAACAATATCAGACCGAGTCTAGATGCCATGAAACTTTACGGGGAATTTTTATGGGCCAAAAGGAACACAACGGGCCCTGGTTGCGCCTGGGGGTTGCCCTGAGGGGGGCACAACTCACCAGGGCGCGCCAGGAGGCCCAGGCGCGCCCTAGTGGGTTGTGCCCACCTCGGGTGCCCCCCTGACCGCCTCTTTGCTCTATAAATACCCCAAAAATCCTAGAACCCTAGGGGAGTCAGACGAAATATTCATCCAGCCACCGCAGAGTCCAGAACCACCAGATCCAATCTAGACACCATCTCGGATGGGGTTCACCACCTCCATTGGTGCCTCTCCCGAGATGCGTGAGTAGTTCTTCGTAGACCTTCGGGTCCGTAGTTAGTAGCTAGATGGCTTCATCTCTCTCTCTCTTGATTCTCAATACAATGGTCTCTTGGAGATCCATATGATGTAACTCTTTTGCGGTGTGTTTGTTGGGATCCGATGAACTTTGAGTTTATGATCAGATTTATCTTTTTATATCCACCAAAGTTATTTGAGTTTCTTTGATCTTTTATATGCATGATTGCTTATAGCCTCATTCTTCTATGATATTTGGGTTTTTTTTGGCCAACTTGATCTATTTATCTTGTAATGGGAAGAGGTGCTTTGTAGTGGGTTCGATCTTACGGTGTTTGATCCCAGTGACAGAAAGGGAAATGAGACGTATGTATCGTTGCTACTAAGGATAAGATGATGGGGTCTATATCTACATAGATAGATCTTGTCTACATCATGTCATCGTTCTTATTGCATTACTCTGTTTCTCCTTGAACTTAATACACTAGATGCATGCTGGATAGTGGTCGATGTGTGGAGTAATAGTAGTAGATGCAGGCAGGAGTCGATCTACTAATCTCGGACGTGATGTCTATATAATGATCATTGCCTGGATATCATCATAATTATTTGAAGTTCTATCAATTTCCCAACAGTAATTTGTTTACCCACAGTTTGCTATTTATCTCGAGAGAAGCCACTAGTGAAACCTATGGCCCCCGGGTATTCTTTCTCATATATTTGCCTTTGCGATCTACTTTTCTCTTGCATTTATTTTTAGATCTATTAAACCAAAAATACAAAAATACCTTGCTGCAATTTTTCCTTATTTATTTTATTTAGCGTTCAATCTATCCATTTACTACAAATTTCTCTCACGTCCGTTTGCCACTTGAGGTGTCGTACCCCGAAAGGGATTGACAACCCCTTTAACATGTCGGCGCGAGGATTTGTTATCTGTGTGCAGGTGTTGTTTATGTTGTGTTGGTTGGTTCTCCTACTGGTTCGATAACCTTGGTTTCATATATGAGGGAAATACCTACCGCCACCGTGCTGCATCATCCCTTCCTCTTTGAGGAAATACCAACGTAGCTTCAAGCGACATCAAAAGGAATTTCCGGCACCGTTGTCAGGGAGGATCTTCAACATATACCAGGTTCCTAATCACAAATCTTACCTCGTCACAATTTACATTATTTGCCATTTGCCTCTCGTTTTCCTCTCCCCCACTTCACAAAAATTTGCCGTTTTATTTGCCTCTCTTTTGCGTTCGCCCTTTTCTTGCCATGTCCGATCTTAGAAGGGCTAAGGGTTTTCTCTCGAGTCTTAATACTTTGGATAGCCCCTCTGTCCTCTCTAAGCTCATAAACAATGATGCTATGGAAGGATCTACGAGGGTGGTTAAGGAAAATCTTAACCAATGTGATGAAGATGATTCCGGAATTTTTCGTTATTTACTTGATGAATCTTTGAAAGATGCTTGGGATAGGCTGTTGAGAATTCGATCTAGCTATGCGCCCCAATACCAGATAGAGATATACTTGAAAAGTTTTTATGTTGGTTTACCTTCTTTCTTCAAGCAAGTTTTAGATTCTATATTTGAAAACGGTTTTCTTGAAGGGGATGTCGTTGATACTTATGAGAAGATGAAAGCTATATTTGGGCACCACGAAGGATAAAATGTTGAATCTACCACTCTTATGTGCTTTTATCAAAAAAATTAAGAGATGAAGGCTAGTTTAGATAAGAATTTTTGCGACATGCTTATCTTTCTTCTGCTATCAATGGCCACGTGCTTTCACAAAATAGGAAATTAAATGCCATTGGTAGAAAATTTTCCCTTTTCTTTCCAAAGTACAAGGATGAAAAAAACTTAGATCCTTGCTTTATGCCTAGCTAAGGGCATAAAACTATAGCGCTTGTTGGGAGGCAACTCAATGAATAAATTTTATTTTTGCTTTTTGCTTCTTGTTTTTGTGTGTTAGCACAATTATGCTACTGTTATGATTGTGTTTTTTATGTCTTAATTAGTGTTTGTGCCAAGTAAAGCCTTTAGGATCTTCTTGGGTGATAGTTGTTTGATCTTGCTAAAAAAACAGAAACTTTTACGCTCATGAAATTAATTTTCATTTTTTACCATAGAGCGATAAAATATCCATTCCACTTGAAGTAGATAAATATACAAATTGCTCAGGTCTTCCTAATTTTTCAGAATTTTTGGAGTTACGGAAGTATTCAAAATAGTCAGATTGTTACACACTGTTCTATTTTGACAGATTCTGTTTTCTTTGTGGTGTGTGCTTATTTTGGTGGCTCTATGGTTTTCTTTGATGAGGTTTTGCCATAGAAAAGTTGGAATACAGTAGATATAATACAAAAACAAAATATGAATTGGTTTTGTACAATACTTATAGTAGTGATTTATTATTCTTATACTAATGGATCTCACGAAGTTTTTGTTGAGTTTTGTGTGATTGAAGTTTTCTATTTTTGCGTTATCTTGTGATGGATGAAGGAAGGATGGAATCTTGGGGATGCCCCTGAGTGGCATCCCCGCTTTCTTCCAATGACTATCGGTATTTTACTTGAAACTATTTTTATTCGTCACATGATATGTGTTTTTCTTGGAGCGTCTTGTATGATATGAGTCTTTGCTTGTTTTATTTTGTGTTTTAAGTCATCAATCCTTGCTGGACACACTTATTTGAGAGAGCCAAAATTATGTCATGACTTGTTACAATTTCTCTCTTTGCTTCACTTAAATTTTTATGAGCTATGGACTTGCTCTCTAGTGCTTCACTTATATCTTTTTTGAGCATGGTGTGCTTTAGTATTTTTGAAGAAATGCTCTCTTGCTTCACTTAGATTTATTTGAGAGTTAGTAAATTTTCAAGAAATTATCTCTTGCTTCACTTAAATTAATTTGAGATAAAGAAGAAAAGTTACGCTCATGATCTTTACTTATATTTGTTGGAGCTTGTCAAAAGCAATACATGAAAATTAGTCCCAAAGTGATAGATATCCAAGGAGGAGATAACAAAAACTTTCATGAAGATCATTGGACAAAATAAACTTGATTCTGAGTAACAGTTTAGAGATATGATGATGTGATATGTGATTTATGTTAGTGAGTAATTATGTTCTAGTAAGAATGTTGGTGTCAAGGTTTGTGATTCCCTATGCAAGTACGAAAGTCAATAGTCATGTAATGAAATTATATCCTACTTGTGGTGTATTATTCGGTGTTATTTATGCTTAATGATTGCTTATGAGATTATCTGTTTCTTAGTTGGTCGCTTCCCATTCTTTTGCTAGCCTTCATTTTGCACTAAGTATGATCACTACTTGTGCATCCAAAACTTTAACCCAGTTTTGCCACATGAGTCCACTATATCTACCTATATGCGGTATTCTTTTGCCGTTCTAAGAAAAATTGCATGTGCCATCTCTAATTTTCAAAAATAAACTTCTCTTTTGTGTGTTTGTTTCGCTCACGGAGCGGTGAGGGGTGGCTAATATTTTCCATGCTAGATGTGTTATTGTCAAGATGAGTGTTTATTCATTTGTCATTGCATGAGAGTAAGGCAAAGGTATTAGGGATGCCCAGTCCCGAAATGCAAAAAAAATGAATTTACTTTACGTTGTCAAATAATAAATTCCTGGGAAAGTGTTGGTATGGAGGGCAACTGTGGATACGGCTAGCCATGGAAAGTGAAAGTATGGTGGAAAAAGGAATAAACTTTATTTCTTGTTTGGGAACCGCCTATGATATATCTATGCATGGAAAGTATTGAGAACAGTAAGTCATTTTTCGTTGGTGGGATGGAAACACCTCCCAAAATGTTTTTATCTCTAAGTTTTTCGCTTTGAGCTATGGCACCTCTACAAATCCCTACTTCCCTCTGCGAAGGGCCTTTCTTTTACTTTATGCAATTTTTAGTTTGAGTCTCCATCTTCTCTTATAAATGCACCAACTAGGAGGCAATATGGTCGTACTTAAGTATTGGGTGTAACTAATATTCGAGTGTGTTTCATGAATGGATCAATGTTTGAGCATGATGGGCTAGGGATAACATATTTTAGCGTTGATATTTCGAAAGACATGGCTGCTTGTTGATATGCTTGAGTATCTAAATTATCATGTCAAAACTAGACTATTGCTTTGAACAACTAAAAGTCAAATTGTCCATGCTATAAAGAAAAGAATATGATATGACATGATAGGCAACATTCCGCACCAAAAATTCTGTTTTTATCATTTACCTACTCGAGGACGAGTAGCAATTAAGCTTGGGGATGCTGATACATCTCCAACGTATGTATAATTTTTGATTGTTCCATGCTGTTATATTATCAACCTTGGATGTTTTATAATCATTTTATAGTCATTTTATATCAATTTTTGGTACTAACCTATTGACATAATGCCAAGTGTCAGTTCCTGTTTTTTCCGTGTTTTTACATCACAGAAAATCAATATCAGACGGAGTCCAAATGCCACGAAACTTTACGGAGAATTTTTACGGGCCAAAAGGAACGCAACGGGCCCTGGCTGCGCCTGGGGGGTGCCCCGAGGGGGGCACAACCCACCAGGGCGTGCCAGGAGGCCCAGGCGCGCCCTGGTGGGTTGTGCCCACCTCGGGTGCCCCCCGGACCGCCTCTTTGCTCTATAATACCCCCAACAATCCCAGAACCCTAGGGGAGTCGATGAAATATTCATCCAGTCGATGCAGAGTCCAGAACCACCAGATCCAATCTAGACACCATCTCAGATGGGGTTCACCACCTCCATTGGTGCCTCTCCGATGATGCATGAGTAGTTCCTTGTAGACCTTCGGGTCCATAGTTAGTAGCTAGATGGCTTCATCTCTCTCTCTCTCTCTATTCTCAATACAATGGTCTCTTGGAGATCCATATGATGTAACTCTTTTGCGGTGTGTTTGTTGGCATCCGATGAACTTTGAGTTTATGATCAGATCTATCTTTTTATATCCATGAAAGTTATTTGAGTTTCTCTGATCTCTTATATGCATGATTGCTTATAGCCTCGTATTTCTTCTCCGATATTTGGGTTTTGTTTGGCCAATGTGATCTATTTATCTTGCAATGGGAAGAGATGCTTTGTAGTGGGTTCGATCTTATGGTGCTTGATCCCAGTGACAGAAAGAGAAACGACACATTTGTATTGTTGCTATTAAGGATAAGATGATGGGGTCTATCTCTACATAGATAGATCTTGTCTACATCATGTCATCGTTCTTATTGCATTACTCCGTCTCTCCAAGAACTTAATACACTAGATGCATGCTGGATAGTGGTCGATGTGTGGAGTAATAGTAGTAGATGCAGGCAGGAGTCGATCTACTAATCTTGGACGTGATGCCTGTATAATGATCATTGCCTAGATATCGTCATAATTATTTGAAGTTCTATCAATTTCCCAACAATAATTTGTTTACCCATCATTTGCTATTTTTCTCGAGAGAAGCCACTAGTGAAACCTACGGCCCCCGGGTCTTCTTTGTCATATATTTGCCTTTGCAATCTACTTTTCTATTGCATTTATTTTCAGATCTATTAAACCAAAAATACAAAAATGCATTGCTGCAAATTTCCCTTATTTATTTTATTCAGCGTTTGATCTATCAATTTACTATAAACTTATCTCACGTCAGTTTGCCACTTGAGACGCCATACACCGAAAGGGATTGACAACCCTTTAACATGTCGGGTTGCGAGGATTTGTTATCTATGTGCAGGTGTTGTTTACGTTGTGTTGCTTGGTTCTCGTAGTGGTTTGATAACCTTGGTTTCATATCTGAGGGAAATACCTACCGCCGCTGTGCTGCATCATCCAGATCTGAAAAACTTCACTATGTTTTGGTCTCCTATACTTGCTCAGCGTGCATATTAAATCAAGAATTTGTAATCTAGTCTAAAACCATCCCTGGTTGGTGGTGCTGCACTGCTAAGTCATTTATTTTAGTGACTTTAGGGTATCTCCAATGGCAACCCGCAAGAAACCTCTTGCATCAGTCCATGGACAGGGGGACTAATCCGTAGACATGGACATGGGAGGCAGCCATCCAACGCTAGTCGCATGCGTTTTGATAACAACTCAAACCAACCGGACGAAATTCGTGCAAACACGGACAGATTTCATGCAAACTCGACTGGATTTTATACACACATGACGAATTTCATACAAACCGGACGCAAACGGTTATATTTTGGAAATATTTTAGCTAAAAAGTTAAAACTATGTACACGTATGATCGCACGGAGCTCCACTCCCACGACACGAATACACTACGCTAGTCGTGGAGAATCCCTTCGTCACCGAACTGCTGGGAGTCTCGGAGGCATATTGTTCCCTCGTATCTTCCCTATGTCCGGCTGCGCCGCGCATCGGAGTGTGGCGAAGAGGATGCCTCAGCTGGAGTGGAAGGGTGCTTCCGTGGACGCCTAGGCCAGGGTCGTCTAAGATAAAGAAGAAACCAGTCACGTCATCGGCTGTACAAGCTGGCGACGCACCTACGGTAGCTTTCCTGGGACCCAAGCGGCGGCGGCCTCCCGTGTTCTACTTTCCCTCGAAGTTGTCAGTGGACGTGGACGGGGACGCGGATACGCTGGCCACCGACTCACCGATCTCCTTCGCGATAGGAACAGTTCGTGCAAATTTTCGTGATAAAATGACATCTCGGGATGTCTGGGAAAAACATTAGCACTCCAAAATGCTTTACAAAATAGTCCTTTTGGAGCATCAATTTCGTTATTTTTGCTTGGACCTCCACAAATGTTAACTTATCGTGAAATTTCATATGTGAGAAGACAATTCAACGATGTTTGTTGCAACAAAAAGGTTTCTTTTTTAATTTTTGTAACTATATTGTTTGATTTTACTGTTCATAAGGGTGCATTTGAGTGCGAGTGTGAAAACTTTATATCCACAAAAATAAACTGAGAAAAGATCCCAAAGCACGCCCCCAGAAAGTGCACAAAGCCCAAAAAACTGAAACGTAAAGAAGCAGCTCGCACTTTCACAATAATGTTGGCCATGTCAGGCCCCATAGGTTTTGGGGGCAACTAACGAAGGAGCGCTTGTTTCGGAGCCTTCCCAAGGGTCGCTTGAGGTCGGCTGACCACCGCCATGTGTCGTCCTCTCTACGCTTCCTCCAGAATTTTTTTTTTCTGCATGTGTTTTCGGCTTTTAGATGTTTTTTTTGGCTTTTCAGTTTTCCATCGGCCATTTTAGCTTTTGGACAATGTTTATTTAAAAAGTAACGTGTTTTGGGATTTGCTTCCTGAGAGGTACAGTCGTGCCTCTCAAAAATGAAAAAAAAAACGTGTTTCCTTTATTTTCCTTCCGTGAGGGGCATGGTTTTTGTCCGGATTTTTTCGTGAAAAATAAGTTCATAAAAACTTATCAACATCGGATCTAGTTTCGAAGATCTCGACGCAAGGAATCCAACGGTGAAAATGGTTCGAGATTTGGACTCACGGTTTAAGAGATAAAATGTTTTGAATAAATGGATCTACGAAAAAGAGAAAACTCACAACTTGTCGCAACCTGGGGAGGTAGGGGTGACCTTTAAAAATTGGTTTTTGACAACTAACAGTTTAGTTTTCTCCGTTTGTGCAAATTTTCATGATAAAATAACATCTGGGGATGTTTGAAAAAAGCAGCACTTCAAAATGCTTTACAAAATAGTCCTTTTGGAGCATCGATTTCGTTATTTTTGCCCGGACCTTCACAAATGTTATTTTATCGTGAAATTTCGTATGTGAGAAGACAATTCAACGAAGTTTGTTGCAACATAAGTTTTTTCTGAAGTTTTGTACTTTATTTTTTGATTTTACTGTTCAGGGTGCATTTGAGTGCGAGTGTGGAAACTTCATATCCACAAAAATAAATTGAGAAAAGATCCCAAAGCACAACGCCCAGAAAGTGTAGAAAGCCCAGAAAACAGAAACATAAAGAAGCCCCTCGCACTTTCACAGCCCATGTTGACCACATAACACCCCATAGGCACTGGTAGAAAAAGGGCCTATAGTCCCGGTTCGTAAGGGCCTTTAGTCCCGGTTCCTGAACCGGGACTGAAGTGTCGGTACTAATGCCCTGTACCTTTAGTCCCGGTTCAATCCAGAAATGGGACTAATGGGCCTCCACGTGGGCAGTGCGCAGAGCCCAGGCAGGAGACCCTTTGGTCCCGGTTGGTGGCACCAACCGGGACCAATAGGCATCCACGCGTCAGCATTTCTGTGGCTGGGGGTTTTGTTTTTTTAAAGGGGGGGGGGGTTTGGGGTTTTGGGGGGTTAATTTAGGTGTTTCATATATTGTGTTAGCTAGCTATAATTAATAGAGAGAAGTGTCCTCTCTTACATCCGTGCTTGGTCGATGCTACGTACTATACATACGTATAGAGAGGACTAGACACGCTAGTTAGCTAGTAAGCAAACGAAGGAAACAGAAGATCGTCATGAACATATATGCATACAGAGAGAAGTGATATTGACCACCTCTCCTTCTCCGAGAGATTGGTCGAACAACAAGTTCTCGTATATCTATCCGACACTACCGGCTACATATATACAATAATTATCTCTTACAAATATAATCATATGGACTCATGGTCCACATAGTATTCTCCGTCTTCAGCGATCACTTGGTCAAGAAAGAATGCTGCCAATTCCTCTTGAATTGCTCGCATGCGAGCTGGTGCTAGGAGTTCATCCCGCTTCCGAAACATCTAATTTGAAGAAGGGGGTCAATACATATATATATGAATGAATGAAACTCAATACAAATGATGGTAATAAAATAAAATTGTGAATGTTGTTATTTACGTACTTCATATTGTTCGTCAGAGTACCCGCCCCGCTCACAGGTCGTGTGGCGGATGGACTCGCAGACGTAGTATCCACAGAAATCATTCCCTTTTTCCTGCCACAACCACTTTACAAGAAATAGAGGTCAATCAAACTGATAAGCAAGAATGCTAAATGGTATTGATGAAACTAGCGCTTGAATCACTAGGAGATGCGCGGAACATGCTACTATAGTACTTACTTTCGGGTGTCTAAATTCCAGCTCCTTCGGCAGTCCCGGAACTGTTCTGGTGAATTTTCTCCAAACCCTGCCGGACAAAGAAAACAATTACTTGATATCAGGAAATGAACAAAGTTGCTGATATGGTGGATAATGATCGATTTAACTTACTTCTTGAGGATTTCAGTCATGTCCGTATACTCCTGGGGATCTTTTCGTTTAGAGTCCAAGACGGTTACTACTCCCTGCTCAAGCCTAATCTCTAGGAGAATATAGTGGAAACTGCACACGCATGCATAACTCATCAATTACATTACTATAACCTGGACTAATATATAAGGGAAACTGAATATGCACAAGACAGTAACACTCACTTGAAGTTGTAAGGAAAGAGTATTATATCTTTGTTTTCACTTTTTTTGAATGATCGTAGCTAGTTGGCCTCGGTATCTTCGGGATGATGTAGAACCTCAGTTGCATCTATGAGATATGTGTTAATGAACCCAATATCACCGATTTGTCTTTTCTTCAATTCGGCGATCTTCATTCTGCATAATATAGTGAGGATAATTATAAATACATGCAATGAAAGAGATGAGCTATATAGAGAGACTTAATGACAGAAGTAGTAGTACTTACAGACAGTAGCAGGTGATCGTTGTTTTATCAGGGCCAATTGATTGAAAAACTGATAGAACTCCTCAAATGGAATAGGCAACAGTTCAATTCCAACGAGGTCATGCTCCGGTTTAACTCTCGCATACAAAGTACTCCTTCCCCCAGACTCTCTGCAGATTTTCAAGTACCAATCATGTAATCTTCGCATCATCGTTGGTAAAGATTTTTCATCTTTGATGAGAGGCTTCCCGTACTCGTATCCGTGTATCTGCACCTCCATGGTATCATAATGTACATCGTCGGGCAGGTAATCGTCAACATTGCCATAACCGGGCACCATCCTCGGATCGACGATGTCGCTAGGCACCTTGAGGGGGGGGGGCACGATTGCTTCGCTTGTTCGCCGAGCTGGGCAATTTGTTTCCCAGCTGCTCGTCATTCTTTCAGCCTTTGATCACTGACTGTACTTCCCGACCGCTCCGCTTCGGCCTATGTCTTTGCAATAATGCGCTCATAATTACCTTTCGGAGGAGACTTGGGTGGTTTTGCCAGGGCAGCCAGAGTGCGCTTCACTTTCACCGGATCTACCTTCTCCTCCGGAGGTGGATGTCTCTTTGCTCTCAACCCTTGAAACCAGTCATCCACTTCGGTTCATGCGATCTCGGCATTCTCCTCCGGGGTCCTCTCATATGGTAACTTCTCTGGAGTCTTCAGAGAAGGACCGAATCTGTATGTCCTCCCGCCTCTGGTTGTACTGCTAGACGCCGACCGAGCAGACGGAGCGGTTGTCTTCTTTACTTGCTTACGAGGCGGAGGAGAAGGACTACGATGTGCCAGAGCAGCTGGAGCGGCGGCAGGTCTCTTTCGCCCTTGCTGACGAGGCGGAGAAGGAGGAGGCTGGCTGCTCGGGCGCGTTGGCGCAGGCGGAGAAGGAGGCGGAGTGCCGCCACGCGCTGGAGAAGGAGCCAGCCGAGGGCCCTGATCGTCACTCGCCGGAGGAGGAGGCGGTGGAGGAGGCGGAGTGCCCTGACTCGCCGGAGGAGGAGGAGGAGGAGGCGGAGGCGTCCAGTTCGAAAGGTTGATGAGCTCCTTCCGCCATAGGCATGGAGTCTTCAGAGCAGACCCCAGCCGAGTCTCCCCTTCACCGGTAGGGTGGTCAAGCTAGAGGTCCTCAAATCCCTCCGTTATTTCATCCACAATCACCCTAGCATGTCCTTCTGGAATCGGTTCAGTAGGATAAACAGAGCCAACAGCCGCCTTGACCTTCAAATTCATCCATTGCGTCATAAGGTGGCAATTTTGAGACTCCGTGATAGCATCCATGGGATAGCTGGAAGGAGCCATCAAGGCATGCTCCGGCTGAAGCAGCTCGGTGGAAGCCACGCTGCTTCTGTGCTGAGATGGCGGGGTAGCTTTGGGGGAGGCTTCGGCAGTACGTTTGCTGCGATTTGCTTCTCTTTCCTCTATGGGGCAACCCTTGCTTGCAGCGCCTGCATTTGGTTCTGCTGCACTTTTTTCCTCCTCTCATGGGATTTGTAACTGCCTGCGTCCAGAAACACAACCTTCCACGGAATGGAGCCTGGCATGCCTCGTGTCCGTCCAGGGTGCTCAGGATTCCCGAGGGCCATTGTGAGCTCGTCGTTCTCTCTGTCTGGAAAGAACTTCCCTTGCTGCGCTGCTTCGATATACTGCTTATGCTTCCTGACTGGTATGTCCATTTGATCGTTTGTCCAAATGCACTTCCCTGTTACAGGGTCCAAGGTTCCGCCAGCCCCGAAGAACCAAGTTCAGCAACGGTCTGGCCAGCTAATTGTCTCTGGTTCGATCCCTTTATCAACCAGATCATTCTCATTCTTGGCCCACTTAGGCCGAGCTACGAGGTAGCCAGCTGACCCCGTGCGATGGTGAAGCATCTTCTTCACAACATTTTGCTTGTTTGTTGCCGACATCTTCTTACTCTTTTCCGATGTCTTGTGGGCCACAAATGCGGGCCAGTGATCTCTGATCTTCTCATATCTTCCCTTGAATTCTGGTGTCTCATTATTTTCGACAAACTTATTCAGCTCTTTCTTCCACCTCCTGAATAGTTCTGCCATCCTCTTAAGAGAAAAAGACTTGATTAATTTCTCTTTAACTGGGTTCTCTGGATTACCCTCTGGCAGTAGGGTGAAATTTGACTTCAGCTCAGTCCAAAGATCATTTTTCTGCATATCATTGACATAAGACACCTCAGGGTCTTCTGTAGCCAGCTTAAACCATTGTTGGATGCTTATCGGGATCTTGTCCCTAACCAGAACCCCGCACTGAGCAACAAATGCGCTCTTTGTCCGGAGGGGTTCAATCGGTTGGCCGTCGGGCGCGATTGCTATGATCTCAAACTTTTCATCCGAGCTCAACTTTTTCTTCGGGCCTCGTCTCTTTACCGAAGTTGTGCTCGATCCGGAGGGCTAGAAAAAAGAACAAAGACTTAATTAATATGTGTACATACCAAAACAATGAATGCATCAATCAGCTAGTCAGCACAGGCTTAACTAATATATATATACCTGGCTGGACTCGGTTCGGTCACCGGAGCCGTCATCACGGTCTCCTTCTTGCACCGGCATTGGGTCACCGGAGCCGTCCTCATGTTCTTCTTCTTGCACCGGCATTAGGTCACCGTAGCCAGCTTGTTCACCCTCTCCTTCCAGACCATCGGTTTCGTTGAGAAACAACGAGACGGCATCACTTCCTTCTGCGATTATGTCCCTCAACAACGCTTCTTTTGCTTCGTCTAGGGCGGTGTCCATAGTTTCTACAAATATTTACAACATGGCAATTATTATTCAAACATGAAAGATGGATATATTAGTGCCAAACGTAGAACTAGCTACCTAATCATAGTAAGCTATCGGGAGGGGGTATATATCGACAATGACGACACTACATCTATGTCCCTCGATGACCCTCGTTCCCGATAAAAAAAGAGGAAGAAGAAAAAAAGAGGAGAAGAAAGAATAGAGGAGAATGTCCCTCTTCTTTTTTTATCCTCTTCTTCCTCTCATGTTCGAGAGCATCGCCGAGGGGTCGGGAGGTTGCCTAGTGTCAAAGGATTCAACAAAACCATGTCTTCATCATTAGGCGAAAGTAACATGTGCATGACGGTATGAAGCTCTCCAAAGTTATTTTGGAACGGAATCCTAGATAGGATAATTCGCTTTTTGGTACAAAGTTCAGCAAGAACCTTCCAAATATCGTTATTTGGAAGGCCTTTGCTGAAATTCATACAAGAAGGCAAATTATCCTATCCGGGACACCATTCCAAAATAATTTTGGAGGACTTCGTCATGCCCTGGTTACTTCTGGCTAATGATGAAGCCATGGATTTCTTCAATACTTTGACACTAGGAAACCTCTCTCGACCCCTCAAACCCTCGACGACCCTGGAACCCTCGACCCCTCAGCGATCCTCTTCTTCCTCTCATGTTCGAGAGGATCGCCGAGGGGTCGGGAGGTTGCGTAGTGTCAAAGGATTCAACAAAACCATGTCTTCATCATTAGGCGAAAGTAACATGTCCATGATGGTACGAAGCTCTCCAAAGTTATTTTGGAACGGAGTCCTAGATAGGATAATTCGCTTTTTGGTACAAAGTTCAGCAAGAACCTTCCAAATATCGTTATTTGGAAGGCCTTTGCTGAAATTCATACAAAAAGGCAAATTATCCTATCCGGGACACCATTCCAAAATAATTTTGGAGGACTTCGTCATGCCCTGGTTACTTCCGGCTAATGATGAAGCCATGGATTTCTTCAATACTTTGACACTAGGAAACCTCTCTCGACCCCTCGGCGATCCTCGACCCCTCGAACCCTCAACGACCCTGGAACCCTCGACCCCTAGATGACCCTGGAACCCTCGACCCTCGACCCTATAGAACCCTCGAACCCTCGACCCTGAAACCCTCGACCCTTGACCCCTTAATGACCATCGACCCTCTACCCTATTTCCCGACCCTCGACCCCTCGGCGATCCTCGACACCCTCGTTCCCGATAAAAATTAAGAAGAAGAAGAAGAAGAAGAAGAAGAAGAAGAAGAAGAAGAAGAAGAAGAAGAAGAAGAAGAAGAAGAAGAAGAAGAAGAAGAAGAAGAAGAAGAAGAAGAAGAAGAAGAAGAAGAAGAAGAAGAAGAAGAAGAAGAAGAAGAAGAAGAAGAGGAGAAGAAGAAAGGAATAGTGGAGAAGAAGAAAAAATAGAATATATTCTTTTTTCTCTTCTTCTCCACTATTCCTTTCTTCTTCTCCTCTTATTTTTCTTCTTTTTTCTTCTTCTTATTTATTTCTCCTCTTCTTCCTCTCCTCTTCTTCTTCTTATTTAGTTCTCTCGAACCCTCGTCCCTCTCTCGACCCCTCGACGACCCTCGTCCCTGATAACATTTTTTTTCTCCCCTCAACACCTCTCGACCTCTCGTCCCACTCTCGACCCCTCATCATCATCTATCACCCCCTCGTTTTCTTTAGCATATATCCATGAAAAAAATAGAGGAGAAGATCGAAGAAAAAAAGAAGTCTTCCTCTTCTTATTTTCCTTTTTCCACTCCTTCCTTTTCTTCTTCTACTTCTTCCTTCTTCCTTCTTCCTCTTTTCTTCCTTTTCCTTATTTTACTTTTTCCTCTACACTAACCTAATTAAAATGCACTAACCTAAAATCGATATCTACTAACAAACTAAATAAAAAATTAATACATATATGAAAAAACATATATAAACAAAAAAAAATTCTATGAACATTATATTCATACATACATATATAGCCACATCCATTCATCATATAGCTATAAACAAAAAAATTAATACATATATGAAAAACCATATATAAAAAAATGCTATGAACAGAGCCTCGACGGCGGTGGCCCACAACGGGGGCGACCGGTGAGGTCGACGGCGGCGGCGGCGATGGCTCGGCGACGACCACGGCGTTGGCGGGGGCGGGCGGCGGGCGGCGTCGGGGCAGCGCCTGGCGGCGACGGGGCAGGGGCGACGAGGACGGCGGTCTCAGGGCGGCGCGGGGCGCGGGCGATGGCGGGGGCAGCGACGACGTCGGGGCGGCGCGGGCGACGACGGGGCGGCGCGGGGCAGCGCCTGGCAGCGATCGGGCAGGGGCGACGAGGACGGCGGGCTCGGGGCAGCGCGGGGCGCGGGCGACGGCGGGGGCGGCGACGACGTCGGGGCGGCGCGGGCGATGACGGGGCGGCGCGGGCGACAACGGGGCGGCGCGGGCGACAACGGGGCGGCGCGGGGCGCGGGCGACGACGGGGGCTGCAACGACGTGCGCGGGCGACGACGACGAGGAGCAGGACGTCGGGGCAGAGGGCGGCATCGGCGGCGGGGAGAATGAGGAACTGAATGAAATTTTTGACAAGTGTTGTATATATAGCAAGAGCATTGGTCCCGGTTCATGAAACCAACCGGGACTAATGCACCCCTTTAGTCCCGGTTGGTGCCACCAACCGGGACCAAAGGCCTCTTTTCTGCAGCCCAAAGGGCGGGAAGCGGCGGCCTTTGGTCCCGGTTGGTGGCACCAACCGGGACTAAAGGGCGGCATTAATCCCGGGTCGTAGCACCAACCGGGACTAATGCTGCCCTTTAGCCCCAGTTGGTGCCACCAACCGGGACCAAAGGTCTGTGCTGCCCCGAACCCAAATATTTAGTCCCACCTCGCTAGTTGAGAGGGAGGCACACCTGTTTATAAGGTGCGGTGCGCGTTCCCTCTCGAGCTCCTCTCTAAAGCAGGCTTTCGGGCCTAACACTGCAATCTGTGCCTGTGGGCCTACTGGGCCTCCCGCGGGCCTGAATCCTGGCCCATGGTAGGGTTTCTAGTCGTATTCAGGCCGTGGGGGCCCAGTAGGTGGCACTTTTTTTGTTTTTTTTGTTTCTACTTAGAACTAAATACTTATAGTTTTGTAGTGATTTTTTTTATTTTAGGTCACAAAAATTATAAACTTTCTGTTAGTGCCATTAGTTTTAAAATTTGAATAGTTTAAATTTGATTTTTTTTAAATTTGCGTGAATCACTAGTTTATGAATAACTTTACTATAAAAATTGATTTTTGAGTCAATCTTTTTCCTGCTATTTAATATTACTGTGTTTTATCATTATACTCAATTTGGTAATTTTAGTTAGTCATAACAAATATTATAGGGGTGAGCCCTATTTTTTCCAGTTTTTTTGTTTTGTTTTCTGCATTATTTATTTCCTTTTGTTTTTTTCTTTTTTTTAATTCTTTTTGCTTTTAGTTTTAGAAAAATTATAAACTTTCTGTTAGTGCCATTAGTTTTCAAATTTGAAAACACTTTCTTAGTTTTTTTGTTTTCTTTGTTGCTTTATTTATTTTATTTTGTTTCTACTTACTACAAAATACTTATTGTTGCTATTTTTATTTTTTTTCCAGTTTTCTTGTTTTGTTTTCTGTATTATTTATTTTCTTTTGTTTTTTGCTTTATTTTTTAATTCTTTTTGCTTTTAGGTCAGCAAAATTATAAACTTTCTGTTAGTGCCATTTGTTTTAGAAAAAATATAAACTTTCTGTTAGTTCCATTAGTTTTCAAATTTGAATAGTTAAAATTTGAACATAAATGCACCTATAGAGAAAATTCGACCTAAATTCATAGTTTTCAAATGAACTCTGAAAAAGTTGGCATAGCATACTCGTCTGTTACAAATTTGGCATGGTATCATCATAATAGTTGCGGGAGAAAGTCTTCACTTTTTCTTCGCTTGTGTCATTATTGCGCCGTAACCATGGATAATCTTCATTGTTTATCAGGATGCTTGGGTCAGCCTTGACATTGAAGGGAGGAATTTCATGAAACTTTTCATAATCTTCAGACATGTCTTACTTGCCGTCCACTCCCAGGATGTCCCTTTTTCCTGAAAGAACTATGAGGCGCTTTGGCTCATCGTATGATGTATTCGCTTCCTTATCTTTTCTTTTTCTCGGTTTGGTAGACATGTCCTTCACATAGATAACCTGTGCCACATCATTGGCTAGGACGAACGGTTCGTCAGTGTACCCAAGATTTTTCAGATCCACTGTTGTCATTCCGTACTATGGGTCTACCTGTACCCCACCGCCTAACAGATTGAGCCATTTGCACTTAAACAAAGGGACCTTAAAATCAGGTCCGTAGTCAAGTTCCCATATGTCCACTTATCTCGGTTGCTGCATCAAAGCGGACACCGCTGTTTTGGTTGGTGCTCTTTTGATCTTGGGCGATCGTGTAAAATGTATTCCCATTTATCTCGTATCCTTTGTAAGTCAATACAGTCAAAGATGGTCCCCTGGACAACAAGTACAACTCATCACAAACAGTGTTGTCACCTCTGAGACGTGTTTCCAACCAACTGCTGAAAGTCCTGATGTGTTCACATGTAATCCGGTCGTCGCACTGCTCCGGGTGTTTGGAGCGCAGACTGTTCTTGTGTTCATTGACATACGGGGTCACTAAGGTAGAGTTCTGTAGAACTGTATAGTGTGCTTGAGACCAAGAATATCCGTCCCTGCATATTATTAAGTCTCTTCCAAGAGTGCCTTTTCCAGTCAGTCTCCCCTCATACCGCGATTTAGGGAGACCTATCTTGTTAAGGCCAGGAATGAAGTCAACACAAAACCCGATAACATCCTCTGTTTGATGGCCCATGGAGATGCTTCCTTCTGGCCTAGCGTGATTACGGACATATTTCTTTAGGACTCCCATGAACCTCTTAAAGGGGAACATATTGTGTAGAAATACGGGCCCTAGGATGACAATCTCGTCGACTAGATGAACTAGGACATGCGTCATGATATTGAAGAAGGATGGTGGGAACACTAGCTCGAAACTGACAAGACATTGCGCCACATCACTCCTTAGCCTTGGTATGATTTCTGGATCGATCACCTTCTGAGAGATTGCATTGAGGAATGCACATAGCTTCACAATGGCTAATCGGACGTTTTCCGGTAGAAGCCCCCTCAATGCAACCGGAAGCAGTTGCGTCATAATCACGTGGTAGTCATGAGACTTTAGGTTCTGAAACTTTTTCTCTGGCATATTTATTATTCCCTTTATATTCGACGAGAAGCCAGTCGTGACCTTCATACTGAGCAGGCATTCAAAGAAAATTTCTTTCTCTTCTTTCGTAAGAGCGTAGCTGGCAGGACCTTTATACTGCTTCGGAGGCATGCCGTCTTTTTCATGCAAACATTGTAGGTCCTCCCGTGCCTCAGGTGTATCTTTTGTCTTCCCATACACGCCCAAGAAGCCTAGCAGGTTCACGCAAAGGTTCTTCATCACGTGCATCACGTCGATTGAGGAGCGGACCTCTAGGTCTTTCCAGTAGGGTAGGTCCCAAAATATAGATTTCTTCTTCCACATGGGTGCGTGTCCCTCATGGTATCTTTCTTGGCGCCTACCACAGGAAAACCCCAAGCACTCAAGCGTGAGCTAAAATACCGTAGTCCACCGGGACCCTTTCCAAAGATTACGTAGTGTAAATCATTGACCATAGCAAGCACGTGATCACCGGTGCGCATGGCGGGCTTCTTCCGGTGATCTGCCTTGCCTTTGAAATGCTTGCCTTTCTTTAGACATTGATGGTTGGTCGGAAGAAATCGACGATTTCCCAGGTACACATTCTTCCTGCATTTGTCCAGGTATATACTTTCAGTGTCATCTAAATAGTGCGTGCATGCGTGGTATCCTTTGTTTGTCTGTCCTGAAAGGTTACTGAGAGCGGGCCAATCGTTGATGGTCACGAACAGCAACGCCTTAAGGTTAAATTCCTCCTATCTATGCTCATCCCACGTACGTACACCGTTTTCATTCCACAACTGTAAAAGTTCTTCAACTAATGGCCTTAGGTACACATCAATTTCGTTGCCGGGTTGCTTAGGGCCTTGGATGAGAACTGGCATCATAATGAACTTCCGCTTCATGCACATCCAAGGAGGAAGGTTATACATACATAGAGTCACGGGCCAGGTGCTGTGATTGCTGCGCTGCTCCCCGAAAGGATTAATGCCATCCGCGCTTAAAGCAAACCATAAATTCCTTGGGTCCTTTGCAAACTCATCCCAGTACTTTCTCTCGATTTTTCTCCACTGCGACCCGTCAGCGGGTGGTCTCAACTTCCCATCTTTCTTTCGGTTCTCACTGTGCCATCGCATCAACTTGGCATGCTCTTCGTTTTTGAACAGACGTTTCAACCGTGGTATTATAGGAGCATACCACATCACCTTCGCAGGAACCCTCTTCCTGGGGGGCTCGCCGTCAACATCACCAGGGTCATCTCGTCTGATCTTATACCGCAATGCACCACATAGCGGGCATGCGTTCAGATCCTTGTATGCACCGCGATAGAGGATGCAGTCATTAGGGCATGCATGTATCTTCTCCACCTCCAATCCTAGAGGGCATACGACCTTCTTTGCTGCATATGTACTGTCGGGCAATTCATTATCCTTTGGAAGCTTCTTCTTCAATATTTTCAGTAGCTTCTCAAATCCTTTGTCAGCCACAGCATTCTCTGCCTTCCACTGCAGCAATTCCAGTACGGTATCGAGCTTTGTGTTGCCATCTTCGCAATTGGGGTATAACCCTTTTTTGTGATCCTCTAACATGCGATCGAACTTCAGCTTCTCCTTTTGACTAATGCATTGCGTCCTTGCATCGACAATGACCCGGCGGAGATCATCATCATCGGGCACATCGTCTGGTTCCTCTTGATCTTCAGCAGCTTCACCCGTTGCAGCATCATTGGGCACATCGTCTGGTTCCTCTTGATCTTCACCAGCTCCCCCCATTGCAGCATCACCGTATTCAGGGGGCACATAGTTGTCATCGTAGTCTTCTTCTTCGCCGTCTTCCATCATAACCCCTATTTCTCCGTGCCTCGTCCAAACATTATAGTGTGGCATGAAACCCTTGTAGAGCAGGTGGGAGTGAAGGATTTTCCGGTTAGAGTAAGACCTCGTATTCCCACATTCAGTGCATGGACAACACATAAAACCATTCTGCTTGTTTGCCTCAGCCACATCGAGAAACTCATGCACGCCCTTAATGTACTCGCGGGTGTGTCTGTCAACGTACATCCATTGCCGGTTCATCTGCGTGCATTATATATAATTAAGTGTCCAAATTAATAGAAGTTCATCATCACATTAAAACCAAAGTGCATACATAGTTCTCATCTAACAACATATAGCTCTCCAGAGCATCTAATTAATTAAACCATACATTGAAACTATGTAAAACATTTCAATGCGAAAACAAATGCGATCATAATCACAACCAAGGTAACAATTGATCCAACAGCATAATGATATCAAGCCTCGGTATGAATGGCATATTTTCTAATCTTTCTAATCTTCAAGCGCATTGCATCCATCTTGATCTCGTGATCATCGACGACATCCGCAACATGCAACTCCAATATCATCTTCTCCTCCTCAATTTTTTTTATTTTTTCCTTCAACAAATTGTTTTCTTCTTCAACTAAATTTAACCTCTCGACAATAGGGTCGGTTGGCATTTCCGATTCACATACATCCTAGATAAATAAAATCTATGTCACGTTGGTCGGCATAATTTTCATAAACAATAAATGAACCAATAGTTATAAAGATAATATACATACCACATCCGAATCATAGACAGGACGAGGGCCGACAGGGGCGGATACCAAAACCATCGCACTATATAAGATGTAATAATAAATGTAAGAAAATGATACAAGTATCTATCTAAACATACAAGTAAGAATATTTTTCTTTTCAGAAAGAAGATAAGAACAAGAGGCTCACCACGGTGGTGTCGGTGATGAGATCGGCGCGGGTGATCGACGGCGGTGAAGACGGGGACGGGGCGTGACGGACTGCTAAATCTAGACAAATCTCGAGGAAAATGGAGCTTGGAGGTCGAGCTTCGAGAGGAGAAAGCTTAAGTAGTGTGGCTCGGGCATTCCATCGAACACCTCATGTGCATAGGAGGTGAGCTAGAGCACCACAAAGCCCTCTCCCCCTCGGCCAGAAAAAACAGAGCACTGTGCTCTGCTCTTGCACGAGGGGGTATATATAGGCACCTCATTGGTCCCGGATGGTGACATGAGTCGGGACTAAAGGGGAGCCTTTGGTCCCGGTTCAAGCCACCAACCGGGACCAATGGTGGTGGGCTAGGAGAGAGGCCCATTGGTCCCGGTTCATCCCACCAACCGGGACCAAAAGGTCCAGATGAACCGGGACCAATGGCCCACGTGGCCCGGCCGGTCCCCTGGGCTCACGAACCGGGACCAATGCCCACATTGGTCCCGGTTCTAGACTGAACCGGGACTAATGGGCTGACCCGGCCTGGACCAAAGCCCTGTTTTCTACTAGTGAGGTTTCGGGAGCAACTAACAAAGGAGCGCTCGTTTGGGAGCCTCCCCAAGGGTCACTTGAGGTGGGCTGACCACCGCCATGTGTCGCGCTCTAGGTACTCCCTTTGAAATTTTTACTTTTTTCCACAAGCGTTTTCGGCTTTTTTTTGGCTTTTCGGTGTTTCATCGATCCTTTTTAGCTATTGAACAATTTTTTTGAAAAAAATAATGTGTTTTCTCCTTCCGCGAGAGGCACGGTTTTTCTTACGCCAGAGGTAGGAAACAGAAATAATGCGTTTTTTTTCCTTTCCTGAGAGGCATGGCTTTACTTCCGCGAGATACAAAGATTTACTTCCGCGAGAGACACAGATTTGCTTCGGCCAGAGGCATGGCCGTGCCTTTCAAAAACGAAAAAGCGCGTTTCCTTTATTTTCCGTCCAGATTTTTTTTGTGAAAATAAGTTCGTCAAAAGTTATCAACATGGGATCTAGTTTTGAATATTCAACGCAAGAAATTCAAAGGTGAAAATGGTTCGAGATTTGGACGCACGGTTTAAGAGATAAAACATTTTGAATAAATGGGTCTACGAAAAAAGGAAAATTTGCCACTTGTCGCAGCCCGGGAAGGTGGGAGTGACGTTTACAAAGAGTGCTCCTTAATTAGTGATTTTGATAGGTTTCGCTCTAAACTAAAGTTAGTCGATTGAAATTTAGAACCAGGTCTATGACCTAGCGACAATTTCAAGCATTGTAGCGAGCAGAAGGTGCACTATCATTATCGCCCCTTCCTCATCAAAGCCGAATGAACCTTGTTGTAGTAAATTACCATGCCAAGGCCTCATAGAACTAACGCACGTAAGCAACAACCATTGAATAAAACGGTAAATCGAATGTACCAAACTTGTAACCGCTCGAAAGAAGACTCTCACTTGATCATCTATGTACATCTCAGTTTCTTGATCATCAATTTTAAACCTTCCCTCGTAAACACTGATCATTAGTACCTAAAAAACTGATCATTAACTGTTCATTAAACTACGTTTTTGTATATTTACAAAAAGGGTGTGTCCTAGTTATTGCATATCAAGCACAAAGTGAAAAAAAGGAAAAATATCCACACGAATCTTAATGTAAGATCAATGACATAGGACTTAGATGTGCAATACTTATGATACATCTAGATGTGCTTTAGCAAAACTGTTGTTTAAAACCAAAATAGGGATGCAAAACTGATGATTCACTCGTATGCCTCATCTTTTTTTTTTTGAGGGGTATGCCTTATCTTCTTGAGAAGATCTCTTTAATTTCTCCTCCTAAGTAGAGTACCACATATAGTAAAAAAACCTAATTAAGGGACGAATACACGTTTGTTGCTAATTAATTTCTCAACAGGTATACTACTAATAATCGACTAATTAAGGTAGGTATCTAAATCTAGTTGGTGTGGGTTGGCATGTAGTATCTGTTTGTGAACCAGGCCTTGTCGGCGACGACCTTGACGCCGTCCTGGTTGCGGTGCCACTCGTAGTAGGCGTGGGTCCTGTTCTTGATGTCCAGCGTGGCGTGCCCGTAGCTGGCCTCCCTGAATGCGGAGTAGTCCGGCTGCGGCGACCGGAAGCTGTTGGCGAGCCCCTCGGTGTTCCCGCCGTCGCCGATGTTGATGTAGACGGGAGCGGAGGCGTTGAACTGCGGCGTGGCCTTGCCGTTGGCGATGTCGTAGGCGACGTTGGAGACGCGGTGGGTGCGCTCGTACGAGTGGACGTGGCCGGCGAGGACGAGGTCGACCTTGGCGTCGACGAGCCAGCGCTCGAACTGGACGCGCATCGTCTCGCCCTCCATGTAGTGGTAGTCGTTGGTGTTGTACCAGGGCGAGTGCACGCAGACGATGAGCCAGGGGGTCGTCCTCCGGTCCACGCGCCGGAGCTCGTCCTGCAGCCACGTCCACTGCGGCGTGTACTTGCCGTAGGCGGAGTAGGAGGAGAGCATGATGACGTGGGCGGACGCCATCTTCACCGAGTACCAGAGGTGCTCGGTGCTGTTGGATGCGCGGAAAGGGGTGGGGTACCGGTGCGTGAACGGCTTGAACGGCGCCGTCTCGCCGATCTCCGGCGCGTAGTCGATCTCGTGGTTGCCGGCGGTCCAGATCCAGGGCTGGTACGCGACGCTGCGCTCCACGAAGCGCGCCCACGTGTCCCAGCGGCGGTTGTCGTGGCCCGGGTGGTTGTCGGCGTAGGACAGGTCGCCGATGAAGAGCACGGCGTCGCCGCCGTTGGCCTCGTAGTGGGCCACCGTGTCGTTGGAGTGGAACGTCTGGCCGAGATCACCTGCATGCATTGGACAGACGTACGACTCGCAAACATTAATCAATCTACTGGTTGCACTGCACCAAGAAAGAACCCTAATACCCTATGATGATACGTACCGATGAGACCGAACTTGATGGGCGCGTCGGGGCCGGGCTTGGGCGGGGTTTTGAAGGAGAAGGACCTCACGGTGTAGCCGAAGCCGACGGCGTAGTGGTAGACGGTGGCGTGGTCGAGGCCGGTGAGCGTGGCGTGGTGGATGTAGGGGGACTGGTAGGTGCCGCCCCAGGTGTAGCGCTGGACGGTGCCCTCGGCCGTGAGGTTGAGGTTGTCGGCGGCGAGGCCGTAGCGGACGACGTTACTGCCCGGGTGCTCCGGGGTAACCCAGGATATCGTCATGGCGCGGCCGGTCAGATCGCCCTGGGTGATGTGGACCTGCTCCGGCGCATTGTCGCCAGGCGGCGGCCGGAACACGTCGGCGTCGAGCGGCATGTCGGGGAGCATCTGCAGGCTCCGCCGGTACGGGCTCGTCACACCGGCGGCCGCGGAGGCGGCGTGCGCCGCCAGGAGGAAGAGCACCGCGAGCACACGCTCCATCTTGGGTTCGTTCTACTAATCGGCCGCTGAGATCGATCGAACGCCAAATATATATAGGCGTGCTGATTCGCAACTGTAGAATATGCTCTCCCCCAAGCGGGGAATATGTGTTGTTAGTTGAGATTTACTGTAGAATCCAGTTTGTTTGTTTCAGCTTGTCAACCGCATATAAAAAAATAGCTTACAAGAACTGCATATAAAAAATCGTATCTGCTCGCCCCGTTAGAAATACTGCTGTGTTTGAAAGAAAAATTGTTACGTTTTAATAAACATCTTTACGTAGGCATAAGCTTCGTCTCATCTATTGATTAATTAAGGAGGGAAAGGAGTTTTTGTTACAATGACACCTTACAACCATGAATAATTACTCTCCTAAAATTACATTCCCTAGTTTCGTAGCACCCGCTTTGGCCAAATTAAAGCATGGCCTCCTCTTTAATCAAGTGAAGAAGGATTGGAGATGAAGCACTCTTGTGGCGGAAGACGTGGACATTTCTCGTTCCAAATCATCCAACTCACAAGCATGACGAAAGAAGCTATGGCTTTTAGATAAGGGATGTTCGTGCCTGAAGAATTGACCCATCAATCTTTAACGGAATTTCCGAGGTGCCGATTACAAACCACGCCATTATGCAGAACGCCTAATGCTTGTTAGCTTAACTAATTAGTGCCTTTGTAGGTTGGAATTAGTGCTAGGGGTCGTTGATAGGTCATGAGTAAGAGCATCTCTAGCTGAACTCCAAATTTTATTCCCGCAAAAAGAAAACGCGCCATCAAATTTGAGTTAAAAAGGGTTCCTATTCAAACTCGTAAAACTGAACTCCCTAAAATATATTTCTTTGTCAGTGCTTCTAACTTTTGTTTTACAAACTTTATTTCTGAATGATCAAAGAGGCTGATAATGTCGCCTAGAGGGGGAGGGGGTAGAATAGGCGGCTACTATTTAATGCATTTCTTAGTTGCTTCTAGAGATAAGTGTGGAATTATAAGTTCTATAAAGATGGAACTAAGTGATACAACCCTATATGATGCGTATCAACATGCTAGCTAGCTACACAAGGAAAGACACAAGAAAGTAGAAACAACAAGTAAAGAGACAACTGAAAGCGATGGAGACGATGATGTAATCTGGAGTTCACACACTTGGGGGTGTGTTAATCTTTATTGTAGAGGGTGAGGAGCAATAAATGCTTCCACTATAATGAATGTTTCACCTTCTTCTCCAAGAACCACAAGCAATGAATGCTTTGGCTCTCTTCCACTAAGGGTATCTCTTGGGGCAAGCTCCAAACCCTCACAAACGAGCCCGGGGCACAACCACACAACTTGTACGCTCCCAGGTAACACCAACCATCTAGGGTTCCCCACAAAACCAAGAGTGACAAGATTTGCCAGGAACTCATGAGGAATCAATGAACTTGAGTTTTTCTTGGACAGATTGGTAGACCCGTGTGTCCTCCTTGACTCTCTAAAGTATGGTGTGGATTAATTAGCTAGAGAGGGAGGAATCAAAGGTTGAAGATTGAATCAATGGAGGAAAGAGGAATGGTGTCGTCTCCTTCCTCGTGGGGAAGAAAAAGACTTAAATAGGTTTCCCAATTTTTTTCCCATTATTGTGTGTTCTAGCGAAGTCAGACTATCTGGGCAAATCGATTATCTGACTTTACATAGGCTTATGTTACCAAGTCACATAATGGCCATATGGTAGTTGGATAGTCCAACTAGTCAGGTAATCTGGGCAATACCCAATGATTATCTGACTTTACGGAGGTTTCTATCATCAAGTCAGATAATGACCATATATTAGTCAGATAGTCCAACTAATCAGATTGTGTTTCTTTAAGGCAAATAATCTTACTTGCTCGAGAGGCAATTAACAAATGAACAGTGGCTGTTCTCTCATGGGATGTGGGTGGTATTTTTGGCTTATCGTTTTCATTAGTTCCTCACTTGATCCATGGTGTAACCCCTCTTAATGGTACGGCGTACCTATGACCAGAAAAATGAGAAACCATTGGTAGAAAATTGATGTGTCGTCTTCTTTTAATATTTTAGCTTAGGGGGTTGCCGACCAACTTTATGTTTCACTTCCAATGATGTATATACTAAAAGCATAGTCAAAAAATAGTTAGTCGTCTAATCACTATTGACATTAACACCAAAACTCTCATTTGGGGCAGATGTCCTTTCAATCACCCCCATTTGGGTGGTTAATGAAAATATGAGTTGGCACGTATAATAAAAGATATCAGGATAAGCTGAAACATTGATTTTTTAAGTTTAGGTTGGGATCCACCTATATATGTGTGTTGGGGAACACAGTATTTCAAAAAAAATCCTACGATCACGCAAGATCTTGAAGGAAATATGCCCTAGAGGCAATAATAAAGATATTATTTATTTCCTTATATCATGATAAATGTTTATTATTCATGATAGAATTGTATTAACTGGAAACATAATACATGTATGAATACATAGACAAACAGTATGTCACTAGTATGCCTCTACTTGACTAGCTCGTTGATCAAAGATGGTTAAGTTTCCTAGCCATTGACATGGGTTGTCATTTGATTAACGGGATCACATCATTAGGAGAATGGTGTGATTGACTTTACCCATTTCGTTAGCTTAGCACCCGATCGTTTAGTATGTTGCTATTACTTTCTTCGTGACTTATACATGTTCCTATGACTATGAGATTATGCAACTCCCGTTTACCGGAGGAACACTTTGTGTGCTACCAAACGTCACAACGTAACTGGGTGATTATAAAGGTGCTCTACAGGTGTCTCCGAAGGTACTTGTTGGGTTGGCGTATTTCGAGATTAGGATTTGTCACTCCGATTGTCGGAGAGGTATCTCTAGGCCCTCTCGGTAATGCACATCACTTAAGCCTTGCAAGCATTGCAACTAATGAGTTAGTTGCAGAATAATGTATTACGAAATGAGTAAAGAGACTTGCCGGTAACGAGATTGAACTACGTATTAAGATACCGACGATCGAATCTCGGGCAAGTAACATACCGATGACAAAGGGAACAACGTATGTAGTTATGCGGTTTGACCGATAAAGATCTTCGTAGAATATGTGGGAGCCAATATGAGCATCCAATTTCCGCTATTGGTTATTGACCGGAGACGTGTCTTGATCATGCCTGCATAGTTCTCGAACTCGTAGGGTCCGCACGCTTAACGTTTCGATGACAGTTATATTATGAGTTTATATGTTTTGATGTACCGAAGGTTGTTCGGAGTCCCAGATGTGATCACGGACATGACGAGGAGTCTCAAAATGGTCGAGACATGAAGATTGATATATTGGAAGCCTATGTTTGGATATCGGAAGTGTTCCGGGTGAAATCGTGATTTTTCCGGAGTACCGGGAGGTTAATGGGCCTTAGTGGGCCTTTATGGAGAAGAGGAGAGGCGGCCAAGGCTGGGCCGCATGCCCCTCCCCCCTAGTCCGAATAGGACAAGGAGAGGGGGGCGGCGCCCCCCTTCCTTCCTCTCTCCCTCCACTTTCCCCCTCCCAAGTCCTAATCCAACTAGGAAAGGGGGGAGTCCTACTCCCGGTGGGAGTAGGACTCCTCCTGGCGCGCCCCTCTCCAGGCCGGCCGCAACCCCCCCCCCCTTGCTCCTTTATATACGGGGGCAGGGGGCACCCTAGAGACACAACAATTGATCAGTTGATCTTTTAGCCGTGTGTGGTGCCCCCCTCCACCATAGTCCACCTCGATAATACTGTAGCGGTGCCTAGGCGAAGCCCTGCGTCGGTAGAACATTGTCATTGTCAAAACTGGCGGATCTCGGGTAGGTGGTCCCGAACTGTGCGTCTAGGCGGATGGTAACAGGAGGCGGGGGACACGATGTTTACCCAGGTTCAGGCCCTCTTGATGAAGGTAATACCCTATGTCCTGCTTGATTGTTCTTGATAATATGAATAGTACAAGAGTTGATCTACCACGAGATCGAAGAGGCTAAACCCTCGAAGTTAGCCTATGGTATGATTGTTGTTGTTGTTGTTGTTGTTGTTGTTGTTGTTGTTGTTGTTGTTTTTGTTGTTGTTGTTCCTACGGACTAAACCCTCCGATTTATATAGGCACCGGAGGGGGCCAGGGTTACACAGAGTCGGTTACAAGGAAGGAGATCTACATATCCGTAGTGCCAAGCTTGCCTTCCACGCCAAGGAGAGTCCTATCCGGACACGGGACGAAGTCTTCAATCTTATATCTTCATAGTCCAACAGTCCGGCCAAAGGATATAATCCAGCTGTCCGGATACCCCCTAATCCAGGACTCCCTCGGTAGCCCCTGAACCAGGCTTCAATGACGATGAGTCCGGCGTGCGGATTGTCTTCGGCATTGCAAGGCGGGTTCCTCCTCCGAATACTTCATAGAAGATTTTGAACACGAGGATCGTGTCCGGCTCTGCAAAACAAGTTCCACATACCACTGTAGAGAGAATAATATTTCCACAAATCTAATTTGCTGACGTACCCCGTAGTGTGACATCACGCCACAGCCAGGTCTTTATTCGAATCATTTTTCATAACCCATCTCAGCGTGTTTCACGAGGCGGATTCCTTGACATCACGCCACAGCCAGGTCTTTATGCTCTTCCCCAAACGGCCCCAAGGAGGACGCTTGATATTCACCCTCTTTATAAAGGGGACAAGGCTTTTTCTTTTTTCCCTCTCGTGCTCAATCAAATTCTTCCCCCGCCTCGAGTTCTAACACCCAAAACTCAGGTCAGGTGCTTCGGACCGTCAACTATGTCCGGATCCAACCTTCAAGGTCGGTGGATGCCTTCCTCTGTCACGGAGGAGGACATCAAGAAGTTGAGAGAGGCCAGATATCTGACCGCCAAAATTTTGCATCGGCTGCCTGCCCGAGGGCAGGTCGTCCCTACTCCCGAACCCAACGAGAGCGTCGTGTTCGTCTCCCACTTCCTCCGAGGACTAGGCCTCGCTCTGGATCCCTTTGTTAGGGGTCTGATGTTCTATTACAGGCTAGATTTTCATGATCTGGCCCCGGATTCCCTTCTTCACATCTCGACATTTATTATCGTATGTGAGGCCTTCCTCCGCATTACCCCTCACTTCGGCCTGTGGCTCAAGACCTTCGATGTGAAGCCGGAGATGATCGAGGAGCAGCACGCAGCGTGCGGAGGTGCTTTAATAAGCAAAATCGCTAACGCTCCATGGCCTGAGAGTTGCTTCCCAGAGGTGTCCGGATTGTGGCAGCGGGAGTGGTTCTACATCACAGCTCCACGAAGTGCCAAGTGGGTAGTTGCCCCCACCTTTCGCTCAGGCCCCCCACCACAACTGATGTCATGGATTAGCAGGGGGCTAAGCTGCGGTCCAGCCAAGGACGTGCCAATACTGCAAAGCCGTATCCGAGATCTCTTTGAGAGAGATTTCAGTCTGGTTATGGTAGTGCAAGTTATGCTAGTTCTCAAGTCCAGCCTTGCAAACGCCGGCCCCTTCGCATGTGGGAATTCAACCCGGAAGGACCGCGAGCTATTCAACATTTCCTCGGCATGACGCACGAAGAGATGTACAAATTGTTCTTCGGACCACAAATAATGTGTCCGAATATCACTGAGGATGCAGGTCTGAGCTGCAATTGCCCGAATACCCAAGTAAGTAGCCCCGCATCCGAACACACTGTCCGTTTATTTATCGCAACGTTGCCCTAAAAAAGCCGCTCTTTGACCAGGATTGGATAGCGAAGGCAAAGTTGATCAGGTGTCCGCCCCCCCTCCCTGAGACCTCACCAAATCCCGTGCTAACCAGGATGCTGGAGATCGTGCCTTATCAAGCGCCCTTAGGAGAAGATAAAGGGGGGAACAAGGAGGCTAGCGCCTCCGCGAAGGAGGTTAGCTGGGAAGGAGGGACTGAAACCTCCTCTCCCCAGGGAGGGAAGAGAACCACCTCTGAGGACCCGGAGACAATGGTCTCCAAACGGGGGAAGAAATCTCAGCCGGAGGGTCGTGCCCTGGGGGATATCCTGGCCGCACTATGCCCTCAAGGGGATCAGCCCTCCACCCAGCTGTAAGTAAAAGGGTACTTAATAATGAAAATATCTTGCTTTACCTTTGAGGAAAATAATCGAAGCATTTATCTTGCTTTACCTCTGAGGAAAATAATCGAAGCATTTATCTTTTAGTTCGGATCTTAGCCCTTCTCAGCAGAGCTCGTCTTCAGGGGATCTTCTTCCAGAGATGATGGAGAGCGAAACGCCTCCCCCTGCCACACCGCCTCACGAGGCGGGCGACCCTGAGGTGTCATCGCGGAGGGTTTATCCTGATCCGGCAAGGCCAGAAGGTAATCCTGTGGCCACCCGAAGCCCTCAGTATCCGGCTCTTGAAGAGAGCAATCAAAAGAGTCCAACACCGTCTGGTGTGCGGTCGGACGTACTGAGGGATCTGCTAGAGCAAGCGGCTATCTCAGAAGAGCACCGCATGTTGATGGGTACGGTGATTGAAAGGATTTCATCCGCCGAAAGCGGGTTGCATGAAGCCTTTATGAGTCTACTGACGAGTTTTGAGGTACACGAAATGATGTACATTGTTGACAGTACCGCACATTTTTAGATGTGCCCTGTGTAGATAGTAGCCCCTAAGACTGGTTGTCGTTGAAAACAGTGGCAACCAGAGGATCATAGTCCCAGGTAATAACTAGACCGCCTTTATGTGCAGGTGGTTGAAGCTCTGGTGGCTAGCCGGACTGATGGGTTTGCCGAACTGAGGTGGCAACTGGATGCGGCAAATGCCGACATCGTGCTTGTTAACAAGCGGCTTGACGAAGCACAGGGTAGGTGATTTGTCTACTGATTGTCACATAATAAGAGCAGCATGACGCCAGTATCTTTAATATGTTGTGACTGCAGATGGAGCTGCCACCGTGGAGACCCTTCGGGCGGAGCTTGCCCGAGCCAAGGAGCAAGCAAGGAGTAGCAATGTGGACGCTTTAAAGGCGGCCGAAGAGTTAAGGGCCGAACAGGCCGCACATTGCGAGAGCAAAGAAAAAATAGCCAAGATGGATGTAGAGTTAAAAGATGCTGCTGACCTTTACCAGCTTCTTGAAGAAGAAAACCGGGCGAAGGCGATGGACCTGGAAAAGGCCAGGGTGGATGCCAAGGAAGCCCGCTCCAAAATTAGAGCGACGAAGGAGGAGCTGCATCAAGCTGCGGATATTGTATCTGGGAAGCCCTTCTTGTTGCGGACTAAGTTCGGGGATCCGAAGTATGCACCTCTGGACCGGCTATGGAGTTCTGCGGACGCCTACATGGATTTGGCTGCAAGTGCTGCTGATGCGGCCGAGTATTTCAAGGATCGAAAAGATCACAAAGTGGAAAAACTGTTTTGGTCACAGTTTCATGCTCCAGCCCGTCCACTGCTGTTGAATGAGCAAATTGCCGAGTGGGCCGAGCTCCATAGATTATCTGGACTTGCCATGAGGTCCATTGTGGATCATCTGTGGCCGAGAGGGCCAAGGCCGAATAGCTACTTTAGCTTAGTGCAACAATTCCTTGGTGCTGTGCCACACATCGATGCTGTAAAGAGGTCGGCGTGCATAGAAGGCTCGCGGATGGCCCTTGCCCGTCTCAAAACATACTGGGCGGAGATGGATGCCACCACTATTGCGGCACGGGGTTCGGCCATAGGCCGAGTGGCTGCCGAGCACTACTTTGAAGAAGTTCTTGAAGGCGCTCGTTCGATAGAGGCTTAGTGCTCGAAGAATATTATGTTTGAGTGACATGTATTCCCATTGTGAACAATGTTTTATTGAGTTTATAAAGGTTGTATTTATACTTTTTCCCGAAAGTACTATGATGCCTCCTGTGCGGCCGTTTATGTATATATGTATATTACCTGAAAGATGGCAGTCGTCGGCTTCAGCCCCCACGCATATAATGCGGGGGTACTCGCAGAAGACGCATGTTCACACTTGATCCAACGTCTTGGTCCATTAAGGAGGTGATAGCGTAGCGAACTAGGCAATCAGACTATAATACTTTAACACTTTCACTTAGCCAGAGGAGTTTGACAGTGGGGCTACTATATAGCCCTTGGTGGCTCCGCGCTCATCCGAATTCAGGGCGCGTACATGCCTGGCCGGGAAACGGCCCTTTGTTAAGGCGGAGGAATCCCAAAGATTCCGCTAGGTCATCGAGTGGTTGACCAGTCTCACACTATATCATGATAGTCAGTTTTCGGCTTTCTCTATTGAGGTGCTTGTCCGGATGAACCAGGGCACAATCGCAGTAGTTCTCCTGGTGCCGCCTTAGCCGATAGAGCGGAACATAAGGCAACAAAACACAGGAGCCGGGCAAACCCAACATTTGACCAAAGACATGATTCGAAGCTGATGCATATAAGGCCAAACTCGCGACGCCGAACACTCCCTAAGGTATTCGGTCTTTATGATGTAAACCGGGCTAAACAGTGCCCTTTGTAATAAGCCCCGGTGTCAGGTACGTGCAATATTCTGACGTGTCCACATGCCAATACGTCAGCATCATTCTCAATTGTACTGAGAATCCGGGGGATGTGTATCAACAAGAGACAGTAAAAAAGGTTTACGCAGGGTCTTAATCTAAAAAGAATCCTTGGAACGGGTCCCTGCTGCACGTCTGCGCCTGTGTCTCCGTTGTGCCGTATCCTGGACGAGTGTAGCACGATGGTCATCTGAAAAAGAGAGGAACTTAGTTGAAAAGTTGTCGTGCAAAAGGTAGGTTATACTAAATAAACCATGTATAGTTCCAGATGAGTAAAGTTGAGCCTAATTGTCACTTGTTCACACGCATTGAGCCCCTTGTATTGTTGTAGGGGTATAGCCATCAAACCTGTATCAATTATATATAGCTACACCGGACTCGTCTAACCGTGTCCGTGGTCTTAACGACCTGTCAAATGCTCTAGTTGGTGAGGCCGTCTAGTGTGCGGCTGCCAAGGCTGCCGCACAGTCTTCCGCGCGCAAGGAGCGCTCAATATTTCCATTTACTGTAATGATGCCACGTGGACCGGGCATCTTAAGCATGAGAGAAGCGTAATGCGGTATTGCGTTAAAGCGAGCGAAAGCTTCGCGTCCGAGTAGTGCTTGATAGCCACTTTGGAGCGGAGCGGTGTGGAAGGTTAACTTTTCGCTGCGGAAGTTATCAGGAAAGCCGAATATAACCTCTAGTAGTAGGGAGCCCATACAATGGGCTTCTGGGCCTGGCGTTACTCCTTTAAAGGTAGTATTGCTATGGCCGATTTTTGTTGGGTCTATCCCCATTTTGCGGACTGTGTCCTGATATATCAGGTTTAAACTACTGCCGCCGTCCATCAGGACTCGTGTGAAGTGGTATCCGTCAATTATCGGGTCTAACACCAAGGCAGCCCATCCTGCATGCCGGATACTTGCCAAGTAATCCCGATGGTCAAAGGTGATCGGTTTGGACGACTAGTGGCAGAACTCCGCGGTGATAGGCCCTGGGGCATGTGTCTCTAGGAGTGCCGCTTTGTTTCTCCCCTTCATCACGTGTAACACGTTTACTGCTTTGACTTCTGGTGGGAATTTCTTCTGTTCCCCAGTGCTTTGCTTGCGAGGCTCGTCCTCGTCTTCGCTTGGTGTATCCTGCCCCTTGTGTTCGGCTTTGAGTTTGCCGGACTGCTTGAAGACCCAACATTCTCTATGGGTATGATTTGCAGGTTTATTGGGGGTGCTGTGGATCTGACATAGTTTGTCCAGAATCTTGTTCACGCTAGACAGTTCGTCTCTGTTGCCTTTGGAGGGCAGCTTTTTCTAACCTGGCCGAAAGCTTCTGAATCCGACATTTACCGCCGTGCTCTTCGGGCTGTCTTCTTTATTCCGGCGCTTGTTTTTGCTGCGTCGTGGCTTCCCATTTCCATCCCTGACTTCGGATGTACTTGGGTCGCTGGTGCTGCATCGGGCTAACCAGCTGTCCTCGCCCGTGCAAAAGCGGGTCATGAGGCTTGTTAATGCTGCCATTGTTCTCGGCTTTTCTTGGCGGAGGTTTCTGGCAAGCCATTCATCTCGAATGCTGTGCTTGAAAGCTGCTAAGGCTTCGGCGTCCGGACAGTCGACTATTTGGTTCTTTTTAGTGAGAAACCTGTTCCAAAGCTTTCGGGCTGACTCTCCGGGCTGTTGAGTTATATGACTTAAATCGTCTACATCCGGTGGTCAGACATAGGTCCCTTGAAAATTTGCCCGAAAAGCGTCTTTGAGCTCTTCCCAACTTCCAATGGAGTTTTCGGGGAGGCTTTTAAGCCAGTGCCGAGCTGGCCCTTTGAGCTTGAGGGGTAAGTACTTGATGGCATGGAGATCGTCTCCTCGAGCCATGTGGATATGGAGGATGTAGTCCTCAATCCAGACCCCAGGGTCTGTCGTTCCATCGTACGCCTCTATGTTTACGGGTTTGAATCCCTCTGGAAATTCATGGTCCAGCACCTCATCGGTGAAACATAGGGGGTGTGCGGCACGCCTGTATTTGGGTGTACCGTGGTGTTTGGATTATTATTGTGTTGCATTGCGTGCTGGAGCACGCTTGCTTGGCCCGTAGATGGATCTGGCTGCGGTGTCCTTTTGATGCGAGCCCTCATGTGGATCGTGTACTGGCTTGTGTGCGGCGTCGTTTGCCGCTCTATGTTGGCCACGAGGTCGTCTATCCGACCGGATGGCTGTTTTGTTTTTTGATTGCGAGGGATCTAAGGCCTCCTCATCAAATTCAGGTAGCAGCTTTCGCTTCGGGTAGCTCTTTGTGTGGCGACTACCGCCGTACTTTGCTGCATTGTTGAGTACTTCATTCCATCTAATTCTGAGTGTGTCTTGTGCAACCATGAGCCTTTGCTTCTTCCTTTTCAGACTGCTCGCAGTGGCAACAAGCCTTTGATGGGTATTCTGTTGCTCCGGGTTCCTGTCCGGTGTGATGTCATCCGGACTGTTATCTTCGCCGGAGTCGGGTTGTTCGGTTTGATTCTCCGTGTTGCCGTGGTCGGACAATGGTTCAATGTCGTGTTTGTCGTCCGCTGGCTCACCCTGCTCTATCGCTGGGTCTATATGATCGTTGTTTCTGCCGAGATAGGATTTGGAGTGGCGCTTATGCCGCCACTTTGACTGCTTCTCGAGGGAACGATCCTTCGATGCGTCCTTCCGTTCCTCGTCATCGTTTTCTTTGGGTGTGTCCACCATGTATACATCATATGATGAAGTGGGCATCCAGTGCCCTATGGGCAGTGGCTCCTGTTCGTCTCCTGCATCATCGTCCATACCATCGATGTCTTTGGAGTCGAAGGTGAGCATGTCGGTCAAATCGTCGACAGTGGCTACTAAGTGGGTGGTGGGTGGGCGGCGAATTTCTTTGTCGTCCGCATCCCGATCTGGTCGGCCATAGTTCGGCCAGGACTCTCCTGACAAGGAGAGAGACCTTAATGAGTTCAGTATGTCACCAAAGGGCGAGTGCTGAAAGATATTCACGGAGGTGAACTCCACGATCGGCGCCCAGTTGGATTTGATAGGCACGGGCACATGCGGTTCGAAGTCCATGGCCGGGGAAGAATCCGGCAGTTTGGCGTCACGGCCCCCATGAAGGGTAAGGTCGGTATTTGGCTCGATCGCCGCTGAAGATGTGGCCTCTGTGGCGGGGTCTATCCACCGATCCTTGGATGGCGCAACTCGCTCTGAATTGAGGGTTGGAGCGGTCGTCGGTGCGATCTCCCGAACAGTGTCCGATGGTAGAGCTAAATCATGCTCATCGCGACCGTGCGGTGCACTCGGTAAGGGCTCGAATCCATCGAAGATCAAGTCTCCGTGGATGTTGGCTGTGTAGTTCAAGTTTCCAAATCTGACCTGATGGCCAAGGGCGTAGCTCTCGATCTGCTCCAGATGGCCAAGCGAGTTGGCAAGCAGTGCGAAGCCGCCGAATACAAAGATCTGTCCAGGGAGAAAAGTCTCACCCTGGACTGCATTGCTATCGATGATTGAAGGAGCCATCGATCCTAACAATGACAACACAGAGGAACTCTCAATGAAAGCACCAATATCGGTGTCAAAACCGGCGGATCTCGGGTAGGGGGTCCCGAACTGTGCGTCTGGGCGGATGGTTGAAGGAAATATGCCCTAGAGGCAATAATAATGTTATTATTTTATTTCCTTATATCATGATAAATGTTTATTATTCATGCTAGAATTGTATTAACCGGAAACATAGTACATGTGTGAATACATAGATAAACAGAGTGTCACTAGTATGCCTCTACTTGACTAGCTCGTTAATCAAAAGATGGTTAAGTTTCCTAACCATAGACATGAGTTGTCATTTGATGAACGGGATCACATCATTAGAGAATGATGTGATTGACTTGACCCATCCGTTAACTTAGCACTATGATCATTTAGTTTATTGCCATTGCTTTCTTCATGACTTATACATGTTCCTATGACTATGAGATTATGCAACTCCCGTTTACCGGGGGAACACTTTGTGTGCTACCAAACGTCACAACGTAACTGGGTGATTATAAAGGAGCTCTACAGGTGTCTCCAAAGGTGAATGTTGGGTTGGCGTATTTCGAGATTAGGATTTGTCACTCCGATTGTCGGAGAGGTATCTCTGGGTCCTCTCGGTAATGCACATCACATAAGCCTTACAAGCATTACAACTAATGAGTTAGTTGCAAGATGATGTATTACAAAACGAGTAAAGAGACTTGCCGTTAACGAGATTGAACTAGGTATTGAGATACCGACGATCGAATCTCGGGCAAGTAGCATACCGATGACAAAGGGAACAACGTATGTTGTTATGCGGTCTGACCGATAAAGATCTTCATAGAATATGTAGGAGCCAATATGAGCATCCAGGTTCCGCTATTGGTTATTGACCGGAGATGTGTCTCGGTCATGTCTACATTGTTCTCGAACCCGTAGAGTCCGCACGCTTAAGGTTTTGATAACAGTTATATTATGAGTTTATGAGTTTTGATGTACCGAAGTTAGTTCGGAGTCCCGGATGTGATCACGGACATGACGAGGAGTCTCGGAATGGTCGAGACATGAAGATTGATATATTGGACGGCTATATTCGGACACCGAAAGTGTTCCGGGTGATTTCGGAGAAAACCGGAGAGCCGGAGGGTTACCGAAACCCCCCGGAGAAGTAATGGGCCATATGGGCCTTAGTGGAGAGAGAGAGGGGCAGCCAAAGGTGGGCCGCGCGCCTCCTACACCTTGGTCCGAATTGGACTAGGAGAGGGGGGCGGCTCCCCCCTTTCCTTCTCCCTCCCCACTTCTTTCCCCCTCCTAGTAGGAGTCCTACTCCTACTAGGAGGAGGACTCCTCCTTGGTGCGCCATAGGGGCCGGCCGGCCTCCTCCCCTCGCTCCTTTATATACGAGGGCAGGGGGCACCCCTAGACACACAAGTTGATCCACGTGATCATATTCTTAGCCGTGTGCAGTGCCCCCTTCCACCATAATCCTCGATAATATTGTAGTGGTGCTTAGGCGAAGCCCTGCGACGGTAGTACATCAAGATCGTCACCACGCCGTCGTGCTGACGGAACTCTTCCCCGACACTTTGCTGGATCGGAGTCCAGGGATCGTCATCGAGCTGAACGTGTGCTAGAACTTGGAGGTGTCGTAGTTTCGGTGCTTGATCGGTCGGGCCGTGAAGACGTACGACTACATCAACCGCGTTGTTATAATGCTTCCGCTGTCGGTCTACAAGGGTACATAGGTCACACTCTCCCCTCATTGCTATGCATCACCATGATCTTGCGTGTGCGTAGGAATTTTTTTGAAATTACTACGTTCCCCAACAGTGGTATCAGAGCCTAGGTTTTATGTGTTGATGTTATATGCATGAGTAGAACACAAGTGAGTTGTGGGCGATATAAGTCATACTGCTTACCAGCATGTCATACTTTGGTTCGGCGGTATTGTTGGATGAAGCGGCCCGGACCGACATTACACGTACACTTACGCGAGACCGGTTCTCCCGACGTGCTTTGCACAAAGGTGGCTAGCGGGTGACAGTTTCTCCAACTTTAGTTGAACCGAGTGTGGCTACGCCCGGTCCTTGCGAAGGTTAAAACAGCACCAACTTGACAAACTATCGTTGTGGTTTGATGCGTAGGTGAGATTGGTTCTTGCTTAAGCCCGTAGCAGCCACGTAAAACTTGTAACAACAAAGTAGAGGACGACTAACTTGTTTTTGCAGGGCATGTTGTGATGTGATATGGTCAAGACATGATGCTAAATTTTATTATATAAGATGATCATGTTTTGTAACCAAGTTCTCGGCAACTGGCAAGAGCCATATGATCATGTTGCGCTGTAATGCTTTACTTTATCACTAAACGGTAGCGATAGTCGTGGAAACATAAGATTGGTGAGACAACAACGATGCTACGATGGTGATCAAGGTGTCGCGCCGGTGATGATGGTGATCACGACGGTGCTTCGAAGATGGAGATCACAAGCACAAGATGATGATGGCCATATCATATCACTTATATTGATTGCATGTGATGTTTATCTTTTATGCATCTTATCTTGCTTTAATTGATGGTAGCATTTTAAGATGATCTCTCACTAATTATCAAGAAGTGTTCTCCCTGAGTATGCACCGTTGCGAAAGTTCTTCGTGCTGAGACACCACATGATGATCGGGTGTGATAGGCTCTACGTTCAAATACAACAGGTGCAAAACAGTTGCACACGCAGAATACTCAGGTTATACTTGACGAGCCAAGCATATACAGATATGGCCTCGGAACACAGAGACCGAAAGGTCGAGCGTGAATCATATAGTAGATATGATCAACATAGCGATGTTCACCAATGAAACTACTCCATCTCACGTGATGATCGGACATGGTTTAGTTGATTTGGATCACGTAATCACTTAGAGGATTAGAGGGATGTCTATCTAAGTGGGAGTTCTTTAGTAATATGATTAATTGAACCTAAATTTATCATGAACTTAGTACCTAATAGTATCTTGCTTGTTTATGTTTGATTGTAGATAGATGGCCCGTGCTGTTGTTCCGTTGAATTTTAGTGTGTTCCTTAAGAAAGCAAAGTTGAAAGATGATGGTAGCAATTACACGGACTTGGTCCGTAACTTGAGGATTATCCTCATTGCTGCACAGAAGAATTACGTCCTGGAAGCACCGCTGGGTGCCAGGCCTGCTGCTGGAGCAACACCAGATGTTATGAACGTCTGGCAGAGCAAAGCTGATGACTACTCGATAGTTTAGTGTGCCATGCTTTACGACTTAGAATCGGGACTTCAACGACGTTTTGAACGTCATGGAGCATATGAGATGTTCCAGGAGTTGAAGTTAATATTTCAAGTAAATGCCCGGATTGAGAGACATGAAGTCTCCAATAAGTTCTATAGCTGCAAGATGGAGGAGAACAATTGGGAGTTAATCTTCCAGATGATTGCGTCATTGACAGAATTCTCCAATCACTGCCACCAAGCTATAAGAGCTTCGTGATGAACTATAATATGCAAGGGATGAATAAGACTATTCCCGAGCTCTTCGCAATGCTGAAAGTTGCGGAGGTAGAAATCAAGAAGGAGCATCAAGTGTTGATGGTCAACAAGACCACTAGTTTTAAGAAAAAGGGCAAAGGGAAGAAGAAGGGGAACTTCAAAAAGAACAACAAGCAAGTTGCTACTCAAGAAAAGAAACCCAAACCTGGACCTAAGCCTGAAACTGAGTGCTTCTACTGCAAGTAGACTGGTCACTGGAAGCGGAACTGCCCCAAGTATTTAGCGGATAAGAAGGATGGCAAGGTGAACAAAGGTATATGTGATATACATGTTATTGATGTGTACCTTACTAATGCTCGCAGTAGCACCTGGGTATTTGATACTGGTTCTGTTGCTAATATTTGCAACTCGAAACAGGGACTATGGATTAAGCGAAAATTGGCTAAGGACGAGGTGACGATGCGCGTGGGAAATGGTTCCAAAGTCGATGTGATCGCAGTCGGCACGCTACCTCTACATCTACCTTCGGGATTAGTATTAGACCTAAATAATTGTTATTTGGTGCCAGCGTTAAGCATGAACATTATATCTGGATCTTGTTTGATGCGAGACGGTTATTCATTTAAATCAGAGAATAATGGTTGTTCTATTTATATGAGTACTATCTTTTATGGTCATGCACCCTTAAAGAGTGGTCTATTCTTATTAAATCTCGATAATAGTGACACACATATTCATAATGTTGAAGCCAAAAGATGCAGAGTTGATAATGATAGTGCAACTTATTTGTGGCACTACCGTTTGGGTCATATCGGTGTAAAGCGCGTGAAGAAACTCCATACTGATGGGCTTTTGGAACCACTTGATTATGACTCACTTGGTACTTGCGAACCGTGCCTTATGGGTAAGATGACAAAAACACCGTTCTCCGCTACTATGGAGAGAGCAACAGATTTGTTGGAAATCATACATACAGATGTATGTGGTCCGATGAATGTTGAGGCTCGTGGCGGATATCGTTATTTTCTCACCTTCACAGATGACTTAAGAAGATATGGGTATATCTACTTAATGAAACATAAGTCTGAAACATTTGAAAAGTTCAAAGAATTTCAGAGTGAAGTTGAAAATCATCATAACAAGAAAATAAAATTCCTATGATCTGATCGTGGAGGATAATATTTGAGTTACGAGTTTGGTGTACATTTGAAACAATGTGGAATAGTTTCGCAACTCACGCCACCCAGAACACCATAGCGTAATGGTGTGTCCGAAAGTCATAATCGTACTTTACTAGATATGGTGCGATCTATGATGTCTCTTACTGATTTACCGCTATCATTTTGGGGATATGCTCTAGAGACGGCCGCATTCACGTTAAATAGGGCACCATCAAAATCCGTTGAGACGACACCTTATGAACTGTGGTTTGGCAAGAAACCAAAGTTGTCGTTTTTGAAAGTTTGGGGCTGCGATGCTTATGTGAAAAAGCTTCAACCTGATAAGCTCGAACCCAAATCGGAGAAATGTGTCTTCATAGGATATCCAAAGGAAACTATTGGATACACCTTCTATCACAGATCCGAAGGCAAGACTTTTGTTGCTAAATTCGGAAACTTTCTAGAGAAGGAGTTTCTCTTGAAAGAAGTGAGTGGGAGGAAAGTAGAACTTGACGAGGTAACTGTACCTGCTCCCTTATTGGAAAATAGTACATCACAGAAACCAGTTTCTGTGACAACTACACCAATTAGTGAGGAAGCTAATGATAATGATCATGAAACTTCAGAACAAGATACTACTAAACCTCGTAGATCAACCAGAGTAAGATCCGCGCCAGAGTGGTACGGTAATCCTGTTCTGGAAGTCATGCTACTAGATCATGATGAACCTACGAACTATGAAGAAGCGATGGTGAGCCCAGATTCCGCAAAATGGCTTGAAGCCATGAAATCTGAGATGGGATCCATGTATGAGAACAAAGTATGGACTTTGGTTGACTTGCCCAATGATCGGCAAGCGATTGAGAATAAATGGATCTTCAAGAAGAAGACTGACGCTGACGGTAATGTTACTGTCTACAAAGCTCGACTTGTCGCAAAAGGTTTTCGGCAAGTTCAAGGGATTGACTATGATGAGACCTTCTCACCCGTAGCGATGCTTAAGTCTGTCCGAATCATGTTAGCAATTGCCGCATTTTATGATTATGAAATTTGGCAAATGGATGTCAAAACTGCATTCCTGAATGGATTTCTGCAAGAAGAGTTGTATATGATGCAGCCAGAAGGTTTTGTCGATCCAAAGGGAGCTAACAAAGTGTGCAAGCTCCAGCAATCCATTTATGGACTGGTGCAAGCCTCTCGGAGTTGGAATAAACGCTTTGACAGTGTGATCAAAGCATTTGGTTTTATACAGACTTTTGGAGAAGCTTGTATTTACAAGAAAGTGAGTGGGAGCTCTGTAGCATTTCTGATATTATATGTAGATGACGTATTACTAATCGGAAATGATATAGAATTTCTGAATAACATAAAAGGATACTTGAATAAAAGTTTTTCAATGAAAGACCTCGGTGAAGCTGCCTACATATTGGGCATCAAGATCTATAGAGACAGATCGAGACGCTTAACTGGACTTTCACAAAGCACATACCTTGACAAAGTTTTGAAAAAGTTCAAAATGGATCAAGCAAAGAAAGGATTCTTGCATGTGTTACAAGGTGTGAAATTGAGTAAGACTCAAAGTCCGACCAATGCAGAAGATAGAGAGAAAATGAAAGATGTTCCCTATGCTTCAACCATAGGCTCTATCATGTATGCAATGCTGTGTACCAGACCTGATGTGTGCCTTGCTATAAGTCTAGCAGGGAGGTACCAAAGTAATCCAGGAGTGGATCACTGGACAGCACTCAAGAACATCCTGAAATACCTGAAAAGGACTAAGGATATGTTTCTCATATATGGAGGTGACAAAGAGCTCATCGTAAATGGTTAAGTTGATGCAAGCTTTGACACTGATCCGGACAATTCTAAATCGCAAACCGGATACGTGTTTACATTAAACGGTGGAGCTGTTAGTTGGTGCAGTTCTAAACAAAGCGTTGTGGCGGGACCTACATGTGAAGCGAAGTACATAGCTGCTTCAGAAGCAGCAAACGAAGGAGTCTGGATGAAGGAGTTCATATCCGATCTAGGTGTCATACCTAGTGCATCGGGTCCAATGAAAATCTTTTGTGACAATACTGGTGCAATTGCCTTGGCAAAGGAATCCAGATTTCACAAGAGAACCAAGCACATCAAGAGACGCTTCAATTCCATCCGGGATCTAGTCCAGGTGGGAGACATAGAGATTTGCAAGATACATACGGATCTGAATGTAGCAGACCCGTTGACTAAGCCTCTTCCATGAGCAAAACATGATCAGCACCAAAGCTTCATGGGTGTTAGAATCATTACTGTGTAATCTAGATTATTGACTCTAGTGCAAGTGGGAGACTGAAGGAAATATGCCCTAGTGGCAATAATAATGTTATTATTTTATTTCCTTATATCATGATAAATGTTTATTATTCATGCTAGAATTGTATTATTCGGAAACATAATACTTGTGTGAATACATAGACAAACCAAACGTCACTAGTATGCCTCTACTTGACTAGCTCGTTAATCGAAGATGGTTATGTTTCCTAACCATAGACATGTGTTGTCATTTGATTAATTGGATCACATCATTAGGAGAATGATGTGGTTGACATGACCCATTCCATTAGCTTAGCACCCGATCGTTTAGCATGTTGCTATTGCTTTCTTCATGACTTATACATGTTCCTATGACTATGAGATTATGCAACTCCCGTTTACCGGAGGAACACTTTGTGTGCTACCAAACGTCACAACGTAACTGGGTGATTATAAAGGAGCTCTACAGGTGTCTCCAAAGGTGAATGTTGGGTTGGCGTATTTCGAGATTAGGATTTGTCACTCCGATTGTCGAAGAGGTATCTCTGGGCCCTCTCGGTAATGCACATCACATAAGCCTTGCAAGCATTACAACTAATGAGTTAGTTGCAAGATGATGTATTACAAAACGAGTAAAGAGACTTGCCGGTAACGAGATTGAACTAGGTATTGAGATACCGACGATCGAATCTCGGGCAAGTAACATACCGATGACAAAGGGAACAACGTATGTTGTTATGCGGTCTGACCGATAAAGATCTTCGTAGAATATGTAGGAGCCAATATGAGCATCCAGGTTCCACTATTGGTTATTGACCGGAGACGTGTCTCGGTCATGTCTACATTGTTCTCGAACCCGTAGGGTCCGCACGCTTAAGGTTTCGATGATAGTTCTATTATGAGTTTATGAGTTTTGATGTACCGAAGTTAGTTTAGAGTCCCGGATGTGATCACGGACATGACGAAGAGTCTCGAAATGGTCGAGACATAAAGATTGATATATTGGACGGCTATATTCGGACACCGGAAGTGTTCCGGGTGATTTCGGAGAAAACCGGAGAGCCGAAGGGTTACCGGAACCACCCCCCGGAGAAGTAATGGGCCATATGGGCCTTAGTGGAGAGAGAGAGGGGAAGCCAAAGGTGGGCCGCGTGCCTCCTCCCCCCTGGTCCGAATTGGACTAGGAGAGGGGGGCGGCGCCCCCCTTTCCTTCTCCCTCCCCACTTCTTTCCCCCTCCTAGTAGGAGTCCTACTCCTACTAGGAGGAGGACTCCTCCTTGGCGCGCCATAGGGGCCGGCCGGCCTCCTCCCTTTGCTCCTTTATATACGGGGGCAGGGGGCACCCCTAGACACACAAGTTGATCCACGTGATCATATTCTTAGCCGTGTGCGGTGCCCCCTTCCACCATAATCCTCGATAATATTGTAGCGGTGCTTAGGCGAAGCCCTGCGACGATAGTACATCAAGATCGTCACCACGCCGTCGTGCTGACGGAACTCTTCCCCGACACTTTGCTGGATCGGAGTCCGGGGATCGTCATCGAGCTGAACGTGTGCTAGAACTCGGAGGTGTCATAGTTTCGGTGCTTGATCGGTCAGGCCGTGAAGACGTACGACTACATCAACCGCGTTGTCGTAATGCTTCCGCTGTCGGTCTACAAGGGTACATAGATCACACTCTCCCCTCGTTGCTATGCATCACCATGATCTTGCGTGTGCGTAGGAAATTTTTTAAAATTACTACGTTCCCCAACAATGGTAACAGGAGGCGGGGGACACGATGTTTACCCAGGTTTGGGCCCTCTTGATGGAGGTAATACCCTACATCCTTCTTGATTGTTCTTGGTAATATGAATAGTACAAGAGTTGATCTACCACGAGATCGAAGAGGCTAAACCCTAGAAGCTAGCCTATGGTATGATTGTTGTTGTTGTTGTTCCTAAGGACTAAACCCTCCGGTTTATATAGAAATCGGAGGGGGCTAGGGTTACACAGAATTAGTTACAAGGAAGGAGATCTACATATCCGTATTGCCAAGCTTGCCTTCCATGCCAAGGAGAGTCCCATCCGGACACGGGACGAAGTCTTCAATCTTATATCTTCATAGTCCAATAGTCCGGCCAAAGGATATAATCTGGCTGTCCGGATACCCCCTAATCCAGGAATTCCTCAAACATCATCATCGTCACCACGCCGTTGTGCTGACGAAACTCTCCCTCAACACTCGACTGGATCGGAGTTCGAGGGACGTCATCGGGCTGAACGTGTGCTTAACTCGGAGGTGTCGTACGTTCGGTACTTGATCGCCCGGATCATGAAGACGTACGACTACATCAACCGCGTTGTGCTAACGCTTCCGCTTTCGGTCTACGAGGGTACGTGGACAACACTCTCCCCTCTCGTTGCCCAACAGTGGCATACAAGCCTGGTTTTATGCGTAGATGTCATATGCACGAGTAGAACACAAGTGAGTTGTGGGCGATATAAGTCATACTGCTTACCAGCATGTCATACTTTGGTTCGGCGGTATTGTTGGATGAAGCGGCCCGGACCGACATTACGCGTACGCTTACGCGAGACTGGTTCTACTTACGTGCTTTGCACACAGGTGGCTGGCGGGTGTCAGTTTCTCCAACTTTAGTTGAACTGAGTGTGGCTACGCCCGGTCCTTGCAAAGGTTAAAACAACACCAACTTGACAAACTATCATTGTGGTTTTGATGCGCAGGTAAGAACGCTTCTTGCTAAGCGCGTAGCAGCCACGTAAAATTTGCAACAACAAAGTAGAGGACGTCTAACTTGTTTTTGCAGGGCATGTTGTGATGTGATATGGTCAAGACATGATGCTAAATTTTATTATATGAGATGATCATGTTTTGTAACCAAGTTATCGGCAACTGGCAGGAGCCATATGGTTGTCGCTTTATTGTATGCAATGCAATCGCCCTGTAATGCTTTACTTTATCACTAAGCGGTAGCGATAGTCGTAGAAGCATAAGATTGGAGAGACGACAACGATGCTACGATGGAGATCAAGGTGTCGCGCCGGTGACGATGGTGGTCATGACGGTGCTTCGGAGATGGAGATCACAAGCACAAGATGATGATGGCCATATCATATCACTTATATTGATTGCATGTGATGTTTAATCTTTTATGCATCTTATCTTGCTTTGATTGACGGTAGCATTATAAGATGGTCCCTCACTAAATTATCAAAGTATAAGTGTTCTCCCTGAGTATGCACTGTTGCGAAAGTTCTTCTTGCTGAGACACCACGTGATGATCGGGTGTGATAGGCTCTACGTTCAAATACAACGGGTGCAAAACAGTTGCACACGTGGAATACTCAAGTTAAATTTGACGAGCCTAGCATATAACATATATGGCCTCAGAACACGGAGACCGAAAGGTCGAGCATGAATCATATAGTAGATATGATCAACATAGTGATGTTCACCGTTGAAACTACTCCATCTCACATGATGATCGGACATGGTTTAGTTGATATGGATCACGTGATCACTTAGAGGATTATAGGGATGTCTATCTAAGTGGGAGTTCTGAAGTAATATGATTAATTGAACTTAAATTTATCATGAACTTAGTACCTGATAGTATCTTGCTTGTCTATGTTGATTGTAGATAGGAGGCCCGTGTTGTTGTTCCGTTGAATTTTAATGCGTTCCTTGAGAAAGCAAAGTTGAAAGATGATGGTAACAATTACACGGACTGGGTCCGTAACTTGAGGATTATCCTCATTGCTGCACAGAAAAGTTACGTCCTGGAAGCATCGCTAGGTGTACCACCTGCACCAGCAACTGCAGACATTGTGAATGCCTGGAAGTCACATGTTGATGACTACTCGATAGTTCAGTGTGCCATGCTTTACGGCTTAGAACCGGGACTTCAACGACATTTTGAACGCCATGGAGCATATAAGATGTTCCAGGAGTTGAAGTTGATATTTCAAAAGAATGCCCGGATTGAGAGATATGAAGTCTCCAATAAGTTCTACAGCTGCAAGATGGAGGAGAATAGTTCTGTCAGTGAGCATATACTCAAGATGTCTGGGTACTGCAATCACTTGATTCAACTGGGAGTTAATCTTCCAAATGATAGCGTCATTAACAGAATTCTTCAATCACTGCCGCCAAGCTACAAGACCTTCGTGATGAACTATAATATGCAAGGGATGGATAAGACAATTCCTGAGCTCTTCGCAATGCTAAAGGCTGCGGAGGTAGAAATCAAGAAGGAGCATCAAGTGTTGATGGTCAATAAGACCACCAGTTTCAAGAAAAAGGGCAAGGGGAAGAAGAAGGGGAACTTCAAGAAGAACAGCAAGCAAGTTGCTGCTCAGGAGAAGAAACCCAAGTCTGGACCTAAGCCTGAGACTGAGTGCTTCTACTGCAAGCAGACTGGTCACTGGAAGCGGAACTGCCCCAAATATTTGGCGGATAAGAAGGATGGCAAGGTGAACAAAGGTATATGTGATATACATGTTATTGATGTGTACCTTACTAATGCTCGCAGTAGCACCTGGGTATTTGATACTGGTTCTGTTGCTAATATTTGCAACTCGAAACAGGGGATACGGATTAAGCGAAGATTGGCTAAGGACGAGTTGACGATGCGCGTGGGAAATGATTCCAAAGTCGATGTGATCGCAGTCAGCACGCTACCTCTACATCTACCTTCGGGATTAGTATTAGACATAAATAATTGTTATTTGGTGCCAGCGTTGAGCATGAACATTATATCTGGATCTTGTTTGATGCGAGACGGTTATTCATTTAAATCAGAGAATAATGGTTGTTCTATTTATATGAGTAATATCTTTTATGGTCATGCACCCTTGAAGAGTGGTCTATTTTTGATGAATCTCGATAGTAGTGATACACATATTCATAATATTGAGGCCAAAAGATGCAGAGTTGATAATGATAGTGCAACTTATTTGTGGCACTGCCGTTTAGGTCATATCGGTGTAAAGAGCATGAAGAAACTCCATACTGATGGACTTTTGGACCACTTGATTATGAATCAATTGGTACTTGCGAACCGTGCCTCATGGGCAAGATGACTAAAACGCCGTTCTCCGGTACTATGGAGAGAGCAACAAATCTATTGGAGATCATACATACAGATGTATGTGGTCCGATGAATGTTGAGGCTCGTGGCAGATATCGTTATTTTCTCACCTTCACAGATGATTTAAGCAGATATGGGTATATCTACTTAATGAAACATAAGTCTGAAACATTTGAAAAGTTCAAAGAATTTCAGAGTGAAGTTGAAAATTATCGTAACAAGAAAATAAAGTTTCTACGATCTGATCGTGAAGGAGAATATTTGAGTTATGAGTTTGGTCTTCATTTGAAACAATGCAGAATAGTTCCGCAACTCACGCCACCCGAAACACCACAGCGTAATGGTGTGTCCAAACGTCGGAATTGTACTTTACTAGATATGGTGCGATCTATGATGTCTCTTACTGATTTACCGCTATCGTTTTGGGCTTATGCTTTAGAGACGGTCGCATTCACGTTAAATAGGGCATCATCGAAATCCGTTGAGACGGCGCCTTATGAACTATGGTTTGGCAAGAAACCAAAATTGTCGTTTCTGAAAGTTTGGGGCTGCGATGCTTATGTGAAAAAGCTTCAACTTGATAAGCTCGAACCCAAATCGGAGAAATGTGTCTTCATAGCATACCCAAAGGAGACTGTTGGGTACACCTTCTATCGCAGATCCGAAGGCAAGACTTTTGTTGCTAAATTCGGAGTTTTTCTAGAGAAGGAGTTTCTCTCGAAAGAAGTGAGTTGGAGGAATGTAGAACTTGATGAGGTAACTGTACCTGCTCCCTTATTGGAAAGTAGTTCATAACAGAAACCGGTTTCTGCGACACCTACACCAATTAGTGAGGAAGTTAATGATGATGATCATGAAACTTCAGATCAAGTTGTTGCTGAACCTCGTAGGTCAACCAGAGTAAGATCCGCACCAGAGTGGTACGCTAATCTTGTTCTGGAAGTTATGTTACTAGACCATGACGAACCTACGAACTATGAAGAAACGATGTTGAGCCCAGATTCCGTGAAATGGCTTGAGGCCATGAAATCTGAGATGGGATCCATGTATGATAACAAAGTGTGGACTTTGGTTGACTTGCCCGATGATCGGCAAGCAATTGAGAATAAATGGATCTTCAATAAGAAGACTGATGCTGACGGTAATGTTACTGTCTATAAAGCTCGACTTGTTGCGAAAGGTTTTCGACAAGTTCAAGGGATTGACTACGATGAGACCTTCTCACCCGTAGCGATGCTTAAGTCGGTCCGAATCATGTTAGTAATTGCCGCATTTTATGATTATCAAATTTGGCAAATGGATGTCAAAACTGCATTCCTGAATGGATTTCTGGAAGAAGAGTTGTATATGATGCAACCGGAAGGTTTTGTCGATCCAAAGGGAGCTAACAAAGTGTGCAAGCTCCAGCGATCCATTTATGGACTGGTGCAAGCCTCTCGGAGTTGGAATAAATGCTTTGATAGTGTGATCAAAGCATTTGGTTTTATAAAACTTTTGGAGAAGCCTGTATTTACATGAAAGTGAGTGGGAGCTCTGTAGCATTTCTAATATTATATGTGGATGACATATTGTTGATTGGAAATGATATAGAATTTCTGGATAGCATAAAGGGATACTTGAATAAGAGTTTTTTTTCAATGAAAGACCTCGGTGAAGCTGCTTATATATTGGGCATCAAGATCTATAGAGATAGATCAAGACGCTTAATTGGACTTTCACAAAGCACATACCTAGACAAAGTTTTGAAGAAGTTCAAAATGGATCAAGCCAAGAAAGGGTTCTTGCCTGTGTTACAAAGGTGTGAAGTTGAGTAAGACTCAATGTTCGACCACTGCAGAAGATAGAGAGAAAATGAAAGACGTTCCCTATGCTTCAGCCATAGGCTCTATCATGTATGTAATGTTGTGTACCAGACCTGATGTGTGCCTTGCTATAAGTCTAGCAGGGAGGTAAGTAATCCAGGAGTGGATCACTAGATAGCGGTTAAGAACATCCTGAAATATCTGAAAAGGACTAAGGATATATTTCTCATTTATGGAGGTGAAAAAGAGCTCATCATAAATGGTTACATTGATGCAAGCTTTGACACTGATCCGGACGATTCTAAATCGCAAACTGGATACGTGTTTACATTGAACGGTGGAGTTGTCAGTTGGTACAGTTCTAAACAAAGCATCGTGGCGGGATCTACATGTGAAGCAGAGTACATAGCTGCTTCAGAAGCAGCAAATGAAGGAGTCTGGATGAAGGAGTTCATATCCGATCTAGGTGTCATACCTAGTGCATCGGGTCCAATGAAAATATTTTATGACAATACTGGTGCAATTGCCTTGGCGAAGGAATCCAGATTTGACAAGAGAACCAAGCACATCAAGAGACGCTTCAATTCCATCCAGGATTTAGTCCAGGTGGGAGACACAGAAATTTGCAAGATACATACGGATCTAAATGTTGCAGACCCATTGACTAAGCCTCTTCCACGAGCAAAACATGATCAGCACCAAGGCTCCATGGGTGTTAGAATCATTACTGTGTAATCTAGATAATTGACTCTAGTGCAAGTGGGAGACTGAAGGAAATATGCCCTAGAGGCAATAATAAAGTTATTATTTATTTCCTTATATCATGATAAATGTTTATTATTCATGCTAGAATTGTATTAACCGGAAACATAATACATGTGTGAATACATAGACAAACAGTATGTCACTAGTATGCCTCTACTTGACTAGCTCGTTGATCCAAGATGGTTAAGTTTCCTAGCCATTGACATGGGTTGTCATTTGATTAATGGGATCACATCATTAGGAGAATGATGTGATTGACTTGACCCATTCTGTTAGCTTAGCACCCTTTCGTTTAGTATGTTGCTATTGCTTTCTTCATGACTTATACATGTTCCTATGACTATGAGATTATGCAACTCACGTTTACTGGAGGAACACTTTGTGCGCTACCAAACATCACAACGTAACTAGGTGATTATAAAGGTGCTCTACATGTGTCTCCGAAGGTACTTGTTGGGTTGGCGTATTTCGAGATTAGGATTTGTCACTCCAATTGTCGAAGAGGTATCTCTGGGCCCTCTCGGTAATGCACGTCACTTAAGCCTTGCAAGCATTGCAACTAATGAGTTAGTTGCGGAATGATGTATTACAGAACGAGTGAAGAGACTTGCTGGTAACGAGATTGAACTAGGTATTGAGATACCGATGATCGAATCTCGGGCAAGTAACATACCGATGACAAAGGGAACAACGTATGTAGTTATGTGGTCTGACCGATAAAGATCTTCGTAGAATATGTGGGAGCCAATATGAGCATCCAGGTTCCGCTATTTGTTATTGACCGGAGACGTGTCTCGATCATGTCTACATAGTTCTCGAACCCGTAGGGTCCGCACGCTTAACGTTTCGATGATAGTTATATTATGAGTTTATATGTTTTGATGTATCGAAGGTTGTTTGGAGTCCCGGATGTGATCACGGACATGACAAGGAGTCTCGAAATGGTCGAGACATGAAGATTGATATATTGGAAGCCTATGTTTGGATATCAGAAGTGTTCCGGGTGAAATCGAGATTTTTCCGGAGTATCGGGAGGTTACCGGAACCCCCCGGGAGGTTACTGGGCCTTAGTGGGCCTTTACGGAGAAGAGGAGAGGCGGCCAGGGCTGGGCCGCGCGCCCCTCTCCTGGCCGGCCGCAACCCCCCCCCCTTGCTCCTTTATATACGGGGGCAGGGGGCACCCTAGAGACACAACAATTGATCAGTTGATCTTTTAGCCGTGTGCGGTGCCCCCCTCCACCATAGTCCACCTCGCTAATACTGTAGCGGTGCTTAGGCAAAGCCCTGCGTCGGTAGACCATCATCATCGTCACCACGCTGTCGTGCTGACGAAACTCTCCCTCAACACTCGGCTGGATCGGAGTTCGAGGGACGTCATCGGGCTGAATGTGTGCTGAACTCGGAGGTGTCGTACGTTCGGTACTTGATCGGTCGGATCCTGAAGACGTACGACTACATCAACCGCGTTGTGCTAACGCTTCCGCTTTCGGTCTATGAGGGTACGTGGACAACACTCTCCCCTCTCATTGCTATGCATCACCATGATCTTGCGTGTGCGTAGGATTTTTTTTGAAATTACTACGTTCCCCAACAGACCTATCTAGGAGATGCATAGCGACGAGAGGGTAGAGTGTGTCTATGTACCCTCGTGGACCGAAAGCGGAAGCGTTGAGTATCACGGTTGATGTAGTCGAATGTTTTCGTGATCCAACCGATCAAGTACCGAACGCACGGCACCTCCACGATCTGCATACGCTCAGCTCGATGACGTCCCTCGAACTCTAGATCCAGGTGAGGCCAAGGGAGAGTTTCTTCAGCACGACGGCGTGTTGACGGTGATGATGAAGTTACCGATGCAGGGTTTCGCCTAAGCACTACGACAATATGACCGAGGTGGAAATCTGTGCAAGGGGGCACCACACACGGCTAAAAAATCAACTTGTGTGTCTATGGGTGCCCCCTCCCATGTATATAAAGGAGTGGAGGAGGGGCACTACAATAAATATGTCAACTAGTGACCTTCTGTCGGTGACCCTGGAAGAATTGGTCATAGATCTATGACCATTTCAGACCAATTGGTCAAAAGCTGTTCGGGGGGCTCCAAACCCTAAACTATAACGACCATTTTGGTCAGAAAGGTCATAATTTCCTTACACAAATGGTCATAAAGCAAATAGCACTGGTCTGCTGCCTTATTTCTAGCTGATCATGACCAATATAGATGGTCATAACCTTGTAAATTGTGGTGGGTTGCTATGACTAGGCGCCACCTCATTAGTTTTGCCTATGTGTCATGTCCATGTGGAAGTTTTTGCCCTAGGTTGTGAAACAACCTATATTTCTGTCATTCCCAAAATTCCCAAAAAATCTCATAAATTCTTTGGGTCATATATTCGTCAAATATGTAAAAAACCTTCCTTGCCTAGTTCAAAAATAATTCAAAAATATTCATTTTTCCTATTCTGTTCAAAACAACAGTTTGTGAAGGAAGTACCACTTTGGCATGTCCAAATAGTATCCATTTTCTACAGTGCTTTCCTATGCCCAAATAACCATCCTCCACCAAATGCCAGCTCAATCCATTCATTATTTTGAGCCCAGCTTCAACATTCATATTTATGTCTAGTGTGGTACTTTGCAAAGCAAGTACCACCTAGGCTCCTCCTTTTGAGCTAAAAATTTGTGAAGACGGTCTTCTTAGTAACTGATCATCCTCAGCCAAAACACACGCCCATTAGCCATGTACATTTCCTGTGCCGCTAATCAAACACTTGGCTGCTAATTCATGTTTGAGCATCGATCGGTCTCCTCGTGAGAATCTTATGTTGTAATTTTCTTCCTAGCACCTACATGGGTAGTTCCCAACCCCCTAGACATACCTAGGCCGCCCAGAACACATGGCAACGCCATGGTCACGCGGTGACCATGCGGCGGGCATGCGAGTTTACACGCTCTAGAGTTGGGGCCCTCGGCCACTGCCCGAACCTCGACGTATCGCCACCAAACCATGTATTTCTGATTAAATAGGTACTTATGTAACTAGAAATGATTTTTGGAAAAAATAAATAGCAAACTATGAGGCAACTGCAGTTCAAATTTGACCCGCTTCCAACTGAATTGGCGGAAATTTGTCTTTTTCACGAGAGGTGGATTAAAACTTTTTACACCCAACCATTTTGTCAATTGTACATTAAATATATCCTAGTATTTTAGAAGAATGATTTGGTCCAATTTTGAAACAATTATTTTGGAGGTCCTTCGCAAAAAAATCTCCTTTTGGGCACTCGAAAAATGGAAAATGGTTTCTTCATCCAAAGAAAATGAAAACTTCCTTAGGAAACATTGTTTGCCATTCCAATATGCACCCTTGTGCACAATATGAGATCATTTTAAGAAATTATGCCATGAATGTGGCCATAAGATTGATCATTTGGCTTGAAATCCATTGATCTCCATACGTGATAGCTCATTTCTGAGAACACTTTTTAAAAATAATTACCGTATTACAAGTTTGTTATTTTTCCTGGGAACTTGGCCACATATGATAAAATTCCCAATTTTTGGATTTTTTTTAATTTTTTATGCCCGTTTCAAAATGCGGTCAAAACGGCGGGAATGACCGTTCCTAGCTAGTGCTTGAATCTTGGAATTTTTTTGTGTTTCTCTGATTAAATAGATACTTATGTACCTAGAAATGATTTTTGGAAAAAATAAGTAGCAAACTATGAGGCAGCTGCAGTTCAAATTTGACCCGCTTCCAACTGAATCAGCGGAAATTTGTCTTTTTCACGAGAGGTGGATCAAAACTTTTTACACCCAACCATTTTGTCAATTGTGCATTAAATATGCCCTAGTATTTTAGAAAAATGATTTGGTCCAATTTTGCAACAATTATTTGGTAGGTCCTTCACAAAAAAACCTCCTTTCGGGCACTCGAAAAATGGAAAATGGTTTTTTCTTCCAAAGAAAATGAAAACTTCCTTAGGCAACATTGTTTGCCATTCCAATATGCACCCTTGTGCACAATATGAGATCATTTGAACAAACTATGCCATGAATGTGGCCATAAGATTGATCATTTGGCTTGAAATCCATTGATCTCCACAGGTGATGCTCGTTTCTGAGAACACTTTTTAAAAATAATTGTCGTATTACAAGTTTGTTATTTTTCCTGGGAACTTGGCAACATATGATGACACAATGCGGAGGTTTCCCAATTTTTTGATTTTTTTTGAATTTTTTATGCCCGTTTCAAAATGCGGTCAAAACGGCGGGAATGACCATTCCTAGCTAGTGGTTGAATCTTGGAATTTTTTTTGTGTTTCTTTGATTAAGTAGATACTTATGTACCTAGAAATGATTTTTGGAAAAAATAAATAGCAAACTATGAGGCAGTTGTAGTTCAAATTTGACCCGCTTCCAGCTGAATCGGCGGAAATTTGTCTTTTTCATGAGAGGTGCATCGAAACTTTTGACACCTAACCATTTGGTCAATTGTGCATTATATATGGCCTAATATTTTAGAAAAATAATTTGGTCCAATTTTGCAACAATTATTTGGTAAGTCCTTCACAAAAAAACCTCCTTTCAGGCACTCGAAAAATGGAAAATGGTTTTTTCATGCAAAAGAAATAAAAACTCCCTTTGTCAATGTTATTTGCCAATCTAAGATGTAAACTTGTGCAAAATATGAGATCATTTGAAGAAACTATGCCATGAATGTGGCCATAACATTGATCATTTGGCTTGAAATCCATTGATCTCCACAGGTGATAGCTCGTTTCTGAGAACACTTTTTAAAAATAATTGCCGTATTACAAGTTTGTTATTTTTCCTGGGAACTTGGCCACATATGATGACACAATGCGAAGGTTTCCCAATTTTTTGATTTTTTTTGAATTTTTATGCCCGTTTCAAAATGCGGTCAAAACGGTGGGAATGACCGTTCCTAGCTAGTGGTTGAATCTTGGAATTTTTTTGGTGTTTCTCTGATTAAATAGATACTTATGTACCTAGAAATGATTTTCGAAAAAAAAAATTAGCAAACTATGAGGCAGGTGCAGTTCAAATTTGACCCGCTTTCAGCTGAATCGGTGGAAATTTGTCTTTTTCATGAGAGGTACATGGAAACTTTTGACACCTAACCATTTGGTCAATTTTGCATTATATATGGCCTAATATTTTAGAAAAATGATTTGGTCCAATTTTGCAACAATTATTTGGTACGTCCTTCACAAAAAAACCTCCTTTCGGGCACTCAAAAAATGGAAAATGGTCTTTACATGCAAAATAAATAAAAACTCCCTTTGTCAATGTTGTTTGCCAATCTAAGATGTAAACTTGTGCAAAATATGCCATCATTTGAACAAATATTTGATAGGTATTTAAAAAAAACTCATTTTGAGCATTGAAAAATGAAATGAAAATTTGTATGTAATCAGTCGTGACCAATTTATATGGTCAAAAAATCTTCAAATTGTTTGGCGCGCTCTGATTGGTCCATATGCATATCACGCGGATCATGCATCAACCACCGTCGGATGCTTCTGGATCCAATGGCAGCCCTCACCCCTCACCCTCTCACCCAAACCCTAACTTCCCCGATCCACTCCTCTCTCCCGATCCACTCTCCCCCTCTCGTCCGACAGCCGCCACCCCCAACCCTCTCGCTCCTCCTCCGTCTGAATATCTCGATCCCCAACCACCCAGCCACCGCCGCCGCCGTCCTCTCCCCCAACCCCGGTCGCCGACAACCCCTCCCCTCCCCTTCTCTCCCAGGCCGCGGTCGGATCCACGCTCGTCCCTTCCAGATCACAGCCGCCACCTCCTCCCTTCCAGATCGCGGCTGCCACCTCCCTCCGGCGGAGCTCCCCGCCGTCCATGGCCTCCCCCATGCCCTCCTCTCTCCCTTCCCCTCCCTCGCGTCACCACCACCACCACTCCTTCCGAGCGCGTGCTGCCCATCGTCCCTCCTCTCCTCTCCTCCCCTCCTATCACGCCGCCCATTCATCCGAGCTTGACGACACCAGATCCGCGGCGACGACGGCGACCTCATCATCCCCGGAGGCCATGGCACCCCTCAAGGCCGACCTGGCGCCCACGCCGCTGACGCGGGCCCTCGTCCGCCACGTGAGTGATCCGCCACTTCGAATCTTTCGATTCAACAAGATATTTGTCATCTCTTATGCTCCAGGGCGCATATTGTTGTCTCCAGATTGCAAAAGCCTGGACGCGCTCGTGTGGGACTAGGTGGTGCACGAGCACTAGGGGTGGAGACTCGTGACCTGCATCTGGCTCCACGCTGGTGTCGTCCACCTGCTCGCGAACATGCTCAGCCTCGTGCTCGTCGGGCTTAGGCTCGAGCAGCAGTTCAGATTCGGTACGCGTTCGCCCTGCGGGTGTTTGGTTGCTTGCCTGCTTGCTACTAGACGAGTAGAGATCTTCCTTTGTTTGGTTGTTCCATCGTGATCTGTGATTAGTGATTAAATCTTCGATCCCCTTTGATGACAATGCATAATAATAACTAGTGGTGTTGAGAGGATTGCGATGTTGCTTGCTGAGTTGACAGCCTAGAACTGGTAGTGTCTGACTTCTTAGATTGCCATTCAGCTATTAGTAATAGTCCATCATGATCCATATAGCTTGTGATCCTGACAAAGACAATACATCTACATTAGATAAGATCTTACTGTGATTGTGTCCAACTATCCATAGTGGTTCTACGCACTGTCTACATTAAGAGCATATCCAGTAGGAGCCTAAAGGCTTGGATTATTTCATCAAATAACTCAGCTTGTATAATTTTTTGTCGTCCAAACATAGATCTAGAAGCTTGCTTTTAATTGCTTCAATGCTTCTTTATACCAAAATACATGGGCTTGCATAAAGATTTCACTTCATTTTGTTGATGTGCCTACTTCATATTATCGTCCCTGATTGACATACTTTAGAGATTCTAATTCATGTATGATGGTATCAAAGGGGATCATTGTACTCATAATAATAACTAGTGGAGTTGAGAGGTTTACTTTGCTCTACATTCTAAAGTAACATATTTTTGATGCCCATATGCTACTTTGCTCTGCACAAAAATATCCTGTTAAATCATTGCATGTATTTCAGGTCTTTACAGTGGCATTGGATGGTCAATATTAGGTAAACTAGCGATGAAGGGGCGAGCTGGGGCAGATGATGATGGTCGTGCCCCTCGACCTCGAGCTCCGCCCCCGTCCGCCCACGCTCCTCGACCTCGAGCTCAGCCCCCGCCCGCCCCGGGCAGCTGGTACTTCCCCTGCCCCCCTCTCACCGTGCTGCTTGATGTGATCTGTGTCATATCGCTGTATGAACCAGTTGTTGCTTATCCCATGCGTCTCATGCCACTGCTGCAGTTGTTTGCTGCCTCACGATTTTGCATGACAAGTTGAAATAGAAGCTGCTTATCTATGAATCGTTACTAATTCAATAATACGCTGTTGTGTGTCACTAATAGTGGCTAGCAGTATGTGCATTGATCAGTTCCTGACAGTACGCTGTTGTGTGCTTGGAAGCAACTGATGTTACTAGACCACAATATTTGTCAGTTCCGATGCTTAGAGTGATGTAGGGATGAGTGGTGTAAATGATACAGTCATCTCTTGATAGTAGACACATGACCTGATAAAATGGTCCTTGATATGCTGGAATTACTAGCATTTGTGTGGGTTTACACTGTTGTCCCTAAACTACTATGGTTGACAAGCCAACATCCATTGCATTTATCCCTGATTCCACTTTTTATTATGGGTGTGCATCTATCCCTGATCTGTCCCATTTGGTTAAATTGATCATATGTGGCTATCTTCTGGTGTTCTTCTCAGTGTCCCCATGCAAGGTTTGTTGCACTTAATTTCAGAGCTCAACATGATGATGTTCTGTGCTTGCATTGTTTCTAGTGTTGCTAGTGATAGTTACAAATCACAAATTAACTTTGTTTCTTTTGTGACCTTGCTGTGTACAGATTTGCATATTCAGAGCTTCTCCGCCTCGCGCCCCCAAGCTTGACATTGACCCCTTCTCCGCCGGCCCTCGATCTACTACTCCTCGGGTTGCCGTGCAGCCCCAAACTTCTCCTCGGCTCGTCTTCATCTTCAGGCAGGTGAGCTCCTCTGGTTCTCTCCCGGTCTCCCCCTTGAGCCAGTGCCTCGAGCTCACTTGTTCTCTTTTTGTGCTTGTGCTCTGCTGCTGCTTGTGGTGCTCTGTTGTGTTGTTGCCTGATGGCTTGCTGCTATCCCGTTGCTGGTCTAACACATACAGTATAACTTGTATAACTTGTATGTGTTAGACTAATTGTGGATAGATTGATCTAGACTGAAACATGATTTTGCATCCCGTTTTCCGTCGACAACTATACAAGTTATACAAGTTATCTCAGCAAGTTACTGTATGTGTTAGAGAAATTAGTGTTGATTTATTTGTTCTTTTTTTTTCTTTCTAATTTTTGCATGAGAGCAAACTGGTGTAGCTAGCTGGACTATGCAGCCATGAATCAGGAAGTAGCATATTCAGTTTTGCTAATAGAAAATAAATGTATTAAAAACTTTAAAACCCACATAATAAGTGCTTGTTCATGTTTGGTTTTCTCTAAACTTAGTTTGTATGATTGAGGGCAAATTTACTTGGTTCTTTTCTCTAAACTGTGCTTGGAACATTCGTTTTTATGATCTAAAATTGCCTTCCTGTGATGATGCAAGTGCCCAGTTTGTGCTCGCTACCGAAGGAGCTCCATGTTGAAGAAGATTGAAGACACTTGTAGAGCTATAGGGTTAACACCAGGGCACCGTATCACGTGTAGAGCTTGTAGAGCTTGTATATGTTAGAGCTTATTATGTGTAGAGCTTGTAAAGTATATGTTATTTGTACAATAGGAGCTCTATACTGAATCTGGCTGATAATGTTTGGAGTATCATGTGTGTGTTTTGTTTGTGCCAATTTAAATACTGGTTATTTATTTACTGCTAAATTGAAATATGAAGAATATGAACTTGCTAGTTGGGACCCACGTACCTGAACCTGACATCTGGGACCCATTTGACTAGTGGACCTTTTTTATATTAGAAAAAACTAAAACTTTCTAGCAGAAAAGGCCACGGCCCCAAAATGAGAAGGCTTAATTGTTGGGCTTGGCCCATATACCTAACCAAAATTAATATGAGAAAAAAACACAAATAGGCTGAATTGTTGGGCTAGGCCCATGTAGAAAATCGAATTGGACCAGCTGAATCTTGTGCAACATCAGATTGCCACGCTAGATGCCTACGTGGCCTGGGGAGGTTGCTAGTGACCAAAACGCCACAGTAGATGTATTTTGGTCATAAACATCTACGACCATTCCAGAAGAAAGGTCGCTATAGTCAGCTTACGACTGCCAGCTTTTGACCATATTTTTTTGTCACAAAAAGGTCACAAATTGAAAACAGTGACCATTTAGTGACCAATAGTGTTGGTCACAAGTGGACATATTTCTTATAGTGGGGGTCGGCTGGCCTCATAGGACGCGCCCCAAGGGGGGGAATCCTACTCCTACTAGGAGTAGGTTCCCCCCTTTCCTAGTCCAACTAGAAGGGGAAGGAAAGGGAAGAGGGGAAGAAGGAAAGGGAGCTCCTAATGGGCGCTTTAAGCGCCGATTCTGCATCTTGGCGCCCTCGCAGCTGATATGGGCCGGCCCATCACGAGGCAAACAACTAATCACTCGCTGGCTCACACCTACCTCCGCAAAAAAAAAACTACCTCCGCACAAACGTTCCAGAAAAGAAGCTTTACTTGGAATCGAACCCCCGCGCTGTATTCCTGAAGATACCTATCAAACCACTACACTATGTACACATAGGTGATTCTCTTTATAAGAATACATGCAGCCACGCTATTTGTATACTTTGGAATTTCTTGATAATATTTTGGATAAACGTGGTTTTCTTTAAAAACTGAAAATTCACAGATTTAAAAAAACATGAACCAACAAAGAAACAATGGTCTACTAAAAAAAGTTCACGAATTAGAAAAATGCTCACATGTTCACAAAGTTCATTAACATGGAAAATTTTCACTAATTTGAGAAAAAAATCAAGAATTTAAAACATTACCTTGAGTTTGAAACAAAATCATTGATTTGAAAAAAGTTCATCGAATTTGAGAAAACGTTCATCGAATTTGAAAAAAGTTCATCCATTCTGAGAAGGGTTCATCGAATTTGACAAAAGTTCATCGACTTCTAAAAATAGTTCATCGATTATGAAAAAAGTTCATCGATTTTTGAGAAAACGTTCATCGAATTTGAAAAAAGTTCATCAATTCTGAAAAAAGTTCATTGAATTTGAGAAAGCGTTCCTCAAAATTGAAAAAAGTTCATCGACTCTGAAAAAAAGTTCATCGAATTTGAAAAAAAGTTCGTCGATTCTAAAAAAAAGTTCATCAAATTTGAAAAAAGTTCTCCATATTAGAAAATGTTCATTGTTTTTTAAAGTCCATCAAATTTGAAGCAAAAGTTCGTCATTTTTTTAAAAGTTCACAGTTCCAAAAAAAGTTCATCGAATTTGAAAAAAAAATCATGGATTTTGAAAGAAAGTTCATCGGATCTACAAAAAGTTCATTGATTTTTTAAAACAGTTCACGAATTCAAAAAAAGTTAAGCAATTCCAAAAACAATTCATCAAATTTGAAAAAATGTTCATTAGATTGCAAAAAGTTTGGCAGTTTTGAAAAATGTTCACAAATTCAAAAAAAGTTCATCCAATTTGAAAAATGTTCGTCAGATTTGCAAAAAAATTATTGATTTTAAAAAAAGTTCATGAATTCAAAAATGGTTCAGAACAAATGCTTGATAAATCTAAAAAGTTTCACGAAGTAGAAAAAAATAAAAAGAGAAAATAGAAGAAAAACCGGCCAAAAAGAAAGAAAACACAAAACAGGTTCACATTCTTTATTTGAGGAATTATAAAAGACCCTCCCAACCACAAAGGGACGTTGTCCCTGTTGGTTACAGCGCTCGTATGGAGACCGTGCAGTGAAGGGTTCGAAACTCCTGTACGCACCTTTTTTGAAAGATTTAAGAGAAGAAGGGAAAAAAGAGTAAGACGGGCCGGCCCACTGTGGGATGGGGGGGTGCGCCCCATTGCACAAACAGCTGTTACGGGCGCAAAGGGCGCCGTTTAGGAAATGCCAAAAGGAAAGGGGGGCCGACCCCCCTCCCAATTTGGATTGGGCTTGGGGGGTGCGCCCCTCCTCTTGGCCGCCTCTTCCTCTTCCACTAAAACCCATGAAGGCCCATTAACCCCCCTGGGGTAACCCCCGGTACTCCGAAAAATGCCCGAACCTATTCGAAACCTTTCAGGTTTCCAAACATAACGTTTCAATATATCAATCTTCTTGTCTCGACCATTTCGAGACTCCTTGTCATATCCGTGATCACATCCGAGACTCCGAACAACCTTCCGTACATCAAATCACATAACTCACAATACATATCGTCATCGAACGTTAAACATGCGGACCCTATGGGTTCCAGAACTATGTAGACATGACCGAGACTCATCTCCGGACAATAACCAATAGCGGAACCTGGATGCTCATATTGGTTCCTATATATTCTATGAAGATTTTTATCGGTCAACAACCAATAGCAGAACCTGGATGCTCATATTGGCTCCCACATATTTTACGAAGATCTTTATCGGTCAAACCGCATAGCGATATACGGTGTTCCTTTTGTCATATGTATGTTACTTGCCCGAGATTCGATTGTAGGTATCATCATACCTAATTCAATCTCGTCAACGGCAAGTCTCTTTACTCGTTCCGTAATGCATCATCTCGTAACTAACTCATTAGTCACATTGCTTGCAAGGCTCGTAGTGACGTGTATTACCGAGAGGGCCCAGAGATACCTCTCCGACAATCGGAGTGACAAATCCTAATTAATCTCGATATATGCCAACTCAAAAAACACCATCGGAGACACCTGTAGAGCATCTTTATAATCATCCAGTTACGTTGTGACGTTTGATAGCACACTAAGTGTTCCTTCGGTATTCGAGAGTTGCATAATCTCATAGTCGTAGGAACATGTATAAGTTATGGAGAAAGCAATAGAAATAAACTAAACGATCATAGTGCTAAGCTAACGGATGGGTTTTTTCCATCACATCATTCTCCTAATGATGTGATCCCGTTCATCAAATGACAACACATCTCTATGGCAAGGAAACTTAACCATCTTTGATTAACGAGCTAGTCTAGTAGAGGCATACTAGGGACACTCTGTTTGTCTATGTATTCACACATGTACTAAGTTTTTGATTAATACAATTCTAGCATGAATAATAAACATTTATAATTATATAAGGAAATATAAATAAAAACTTTATTATTGCCTCTAGGGCATATTTCCTTCATTGTGTACACAAAAGAAATTTCCTTTGCATTTGAACAGAAATTGCACATGGTCGGATAAATGCTCCCCCCTAAAAAGTTTAGAAACCGAGGGGGTGCAAAAGTGAATATGGATGCACAAAGTGAGTTTCACTTTTGCAAAAAACTCGGGACATATGAGATTGCTCAAAAATAAGGCATGAACTTACCATAGCCAACTCAAAATGTTGACAAGTGATGTGTGTGTGTGTGTGTGCGTGTGCGCGCGCGCTTGTGTGTGTGACTGTCATAACATCAATAACATGATATATGAGACAAATAGAAAATCATGGCAACATACAGACAACCAATACGCAAAAACGTAACATCACAAACATATAACATAGTATCATACATAAACATAAGGTAGCCAAGACAAACAATTTAAATACTATATAGCTTTAAGAAGTTTTAACTATCAACAAGCTCGAAAAGATCAAATGAAGAACGAGAATTTGATGAATAACCCATATATAACCCGAAGTCCAACCTAATAGAGCAATATTCTCCCCTTTTGTCATCAAAGACACCAAAAAGGAGAAGACGCGAATGGGACTATAGTCTAGTTGTTGCGGTGATCTTAGTACTGTTGGGGAACGTATCATGCAATTTCAAAAAATTCCTACGCTCATGCAAGATCTATCTAGGAGATGCACAGCAACGAGAGGGGGAGAGTGTGTCCACGTACCCTCGTAGACCGAAAGCGGAAGCGTTTGACAGTGCGGTTGATGTGGCCGAACTTCTTCTCGTTCCGACCGATCAAGCACCGAACGTACGCCACCTCCGAGTTCTGCACACGTTCAGCTCGATGACGTCCCTCAAACTCTTGATCCAGCAAAGTGTCGAGGGAGAGTTTCGTCAGCACGACGATGGTGACGGTGATGGTAAAGTGGTCCGCGTAGGGCTTCGCCTAAGCACTACGTGAATATGACCGGAGGCGTAAACTGTGGAGGTGGGCGCCATAGACGACTAACAATATTTGTTGTGTGTTCTAGCGGTGCCACACACACACACACACACAGGAGGAATCCTACTTGGGGTCCTCCCAATTCGGCCTCCCCCTTTCCTATTCGGAGTAGGAAGGGAAGAGGGGGAAGGGGGAATCCTATTCCCTTTTTTCTTTCCTTCTTCCCATTTCTTTCTCCAATTTGGCCAGCCCATATGGGGGGCGCATCAGCCCCTTTGTGGCTGGTGTGTTTCCCCTCTTGGCCCATTAGGCCCATATAGCATGTCGGGGGTTGCCCGAAACCCCTCCCGGTGACCCGATATGTACCCGGTACCCCCAGAACACTTTCGGTGTTCGAATACTATCGTCATATATATGAATCTTTACCTCTCGGCCATTTCAAGACTCCGCGTCATGTCCATGATCTCATCCGGGACACCAAAAAACATTCGGTCACCAAATCACATAACTCATATAATACAAAATCGTCATCGAACGTTAAGCGTGCGGACCCTACGGGTTCGAGAACTATGTAGACATGACCGAGACACCTCTCCGGTCAATAAACAACAGTGGAACCTGGGTGCTCATATTGGTTCCTACATATTCTACGAAGATCTTTATTGGTCAAACCGTAATGGCAACATACGTTATTCCCTTTGTCATCGGTATATTACTTGCCCGAGATTCAATCGTCGGTATCTTCATACCTAGTTCAATCTCGTTACTGGCAAGTATCTTTACTCGTTCTGTAATGCATCATCCTGCAACTAACTCATTAGTCAGATTGCTTGCAAGGCTTATTATGATGTGCATTACCGAGAGGGCCCAGAGATACCTCTCTGATACTCTGAGTGACAAATCCTAATCTCGATCTATGCTAACCCAACAAACACCTTTGGAGATACCTGTAGAGCATCTTTATAATCACCTAGTTACGTTGTTAAGTTTGATAGCACACAAGGTATTCCTACGGTATCTGGGAGTTGCATAATCTCATAGTCAAAGGAATATGTATATGTCATGAAGAAAGCAATAGCAATAAAACTTAACGATCATTATGCTAAGCTAACGGATGGGTCTTGTCCATCACATCATTCTCCTAATGATGTGATCCCGTTCATCAAATGACAACACATGTCTATGGTTAGGAAACTTAACCATCTTTGATTAACGAGCTAGTCTAGTAGAGGCTTACTAGGGACACAGTGTTCTGTCTATGTATCCACACATGTATCAAGTTTCCGGTTAATACAATTCTAGCATGAATAATAAACATTTATCATGATATAAGGAAATATAAAATAACAACTTTATTATTTTCTCTAGGGCATATTTCCTTCAAGTAGCACCCCAGGTCCTAGGTTTGACTCTCAGTGGGAGCGGATTTAAACAGATCTAGGAAAAAATTCCTGGGATAAATGATTGTAGGGTTGTAGCTCTATAACAAATAGTCAAAAAAGGAGAAAATAAGGTGATGCTAGTGTCCAAGAACTAAACCAAATAAATGACTGATGGACATTAATACTTGGAGATCAAAAGATCTTGAATATGGCAGTGAAATCCACAAGAGAAACCAACCCTCAAAAGAGCATATAAGGCTTGGCACCATGAAGATAAACTTGGGCCCAAAGATCTTAAGCTCCCTTGAATCACATAGATCATCGTAATATGACTACATACAAGATTTATCTCAATAGTTGCATCATCTAGGGGTATGTGAGCTCTTTAATTCAGTGTCACTCCCTCTATTACCATGCATACATCTAAACAAGACAATAAAGGTAAGTACATGTGTGTGAGCAAGATTTCATTTCAATTTTCAATATTGAGTTGAAGCCTTAAATTATAAAACCTAGCTTCATCTAGAGGCTTGGTAAGCATGTCCGCTAACTACCTATCTGTGCTTATCTGACTTATAACAATATCTCCTTTTAAGCACATGATTTCTAAGGAAGTGGTGATGGACATCTATATATGTTTGGTTTAGGAGTGTTGGACGGGATTGTGGGAAATAGCTATGGCACTTTTGTTATCACACAAAAGAGGCACATGATCGACACAAGTATCGAAATCTCGCAAAGTCTACCTCACCCACAACAATTGAGTGCAACGTTTACTTGCGATGATATACTCGTCCTCGGCAATGGAGGTGGAAATAGAGTTTTGTTTCTTGGAATCCCAACTAAGTAAAGATCTCCCTAGTAATTGGCAGGTTCCGAATGTGGAGTTACTATCGACCTTGTCGCACTCATAATCCAAATCCGAATGTCCAACAAGATCAAACGTAGCATCATTAGGATACAACAACCATAGTTTGGGGTATGAACAAGATATCCAAGGATTCTCTTAACAACCACTTCACGGTTGTCCTCGGGAGCGGATTGGATCTTGCACACATGCACACACTTAACATGATATCCGGTCTAGATGCACCAAGGTAAAGCGAGGATCCAATCATAGAACGATATATCTCTTTGATCCACATCTTTACCTCCTACATCCACGTTGAGGTGTCCATTTGCAGGCTTCTTGGCCTTTTGGTGGTATCTATCTTGTATTTTTTGAGAATGTCGGTGGTGTACTTGGTTTGAGAGATGAAGGTTCCTTACTTGAGTTGATTGACCTCAAAACCAAGTAAGAACTTTAACTCTCCCATCATGGGAATCTCTAACTACTTGGTTTGAGAGATGATGCTCTTTTAGGAGTTTGGCTGGAGATGCTCTGTACAAGCGTTTTTTTCTTCTTCTGTGTGTTCACCTTGCATGGAGTACGTCGGGTTTCGTCCCTTCTTTGGTGCGACACTTGCACCCTACTAGACAGGCCTAGTATGCTTGTTTCCCCCCTTTTTTACGTACCTATTTCGCATTTCCTTTGTTTCCCTTTTTAGATTTTCTACTATTTTCCCTTTTGTTTCTTATTTTGATTATTTACTTATTATTCCCGTTCACTTGTTTCTTTTATCCCGGTTTTTTTGGTTCATTGTGTATTTCCAAAACATACATAGTACTTTTCTGAACTCTACATTGTATTTTTACATTTCAGCCCATATTTAAAAAAAATCAGCATGCATTTTAGAAAATGTTCACCATGTATTAAAAAAATATTCATCGCGTTCTAAAAGTCCATCGTGTATATCAAAAGCATCAATTGTGTTTCTAAAAGGTACATCATGTTTTTCTTAAATGTTCATTTTTACTAATTTCGTGGACGTTTTTTACTGTGTAAATACTTTTGAAATTAAATGATCAATTTTGCAAAGGTGTGAACAGTTTCCAAAACTTCTTTTATCATGTATTAAAAAAACTATCATGTGTTCAAAAAATGGTCATAATGTTTTCCGATTTTTTTCCTTTTTACAATTTCATGAACATTTTTCTTGTATAAATACTTGAAATAAAACAAATATATTTAAATCCTGGAAAATTTTAGAAATGACATGGTTTTTTTTAAATTACATGAACACACTCTTTAATTACAAAAGAAACTCATGAACACTTTTTTACAAAAAAAATTAGAGGAACATTTTAGAAAATCGTAATACAGCATAAATATTTTTCTGGAATACATGAACACTTTTAAGATATGCAAATCTATTTTAAAATTACAACCGATAATTTTGTCTTTCCTTGTTGTAGACTGATCTACGAAAATGTTAGAAAGTATGTAAAATTTAAGATTTAACGAAAACGAAGAAACAAGAAAAATGCCGCGGCAGACTAGGAGGCAGCAGCGTGCTTCATGAGCGGGCACTTGAGCATCCGTCCGTGTAGGAGACGCGACCATTCCTCGCGCTCCAGGCGAGATATACAGACAGACCTTCCGCGGGCTCGAAGCTTTACTTCCCGCCGAGCCGATGCCCGGTGCGCCTATGATCCTGTCGCCTTCTCGGCGGCTCGTCGCCATTCAAAGCAGGATGACGTCCGGCGGCGCCATTCAACGGGAACCAGTCTTTTCAGTGAGAACCAACATCAACATGGACCGCGTCAAAACTCAAAAGATGACCATCACACGTCCAGACTAAACGACGACCAACTATGGATTGGAGTGACTCGTCGGCAACAGGGAGCTATCTAGCTTAGCTCCCTCTCACCCACCCCGCCCGCGACCTCGTCGTCTTCCTCTCCTCTCTCTCCCGTCCGTCCAACTTGGTGGCCTGCCTGCTGCTCTGCTCTTCCGTCCGTGCGTGCGTGCGTGCGTGCTGGGATCGCCATGGAGGTCTCCGGCCCCGTCGTCACGCTCACCCCCGGTCAGGTACGTGGTTCCCCCTCCCCCTCCCCGCAAGCTTAATAGGAGCTGCCTTCTCTGCAGTCTGCACCGCTGTGCTTGTTCTATTGCTGTTCGCCGGGATTCATATTCTCTGTTCACTGCTATGATTACTACTGCTTCAGCTTGATTGTGTTGTGTGTGATCCAAGAAATTGCACTAAAATTTAAATATATGCACACACGATAAGAAAGAGGTTCAGCACTTGATCTGTGATGGTATTAAAAACGGGAAAAGAGTAAACGAAGCAGCTTTCCGGATGTTCTTAGCTGGTCAAAAAGTCAAAACCATGAGAGCAAACAGAGCATCATGCATGCATGCTGAATTCATTGTGCTGGGACTTGGATAGATCGATACATCTTGCTTTCCCTGAAGAGAGAGAGGATAGAGCAAGGTTTAGGGTGAGTTAGCTGTAAGTGCAACTTGTATCCTCGAATCGAAAATTGCGCCGAATTGATTTTTCTTCCTCCTGGTTTTATGCTCTGGTTCGTATTGGCTAATTGGTAGCCTGCAGTCTCATTTTTCCGCTGCTGGCAGTGGCATGGGCTTATTTGCTGGCATGGTGCATGTTTCTCTTGTTGGAAATATGAGCAATTTACCATATGATTTTAGTAACAGAAATAACAGATAAAACATGACTATGATAGTAGAGATGAAACAAGTCATGTAATCTATAGATGAGACAGCAAATGACATGTGCACATATGAACTACTCCCCTCGTTTCAAAATACAAGTCTTTTAAGAGATTCAACTATAGAATACATACGGAGCAAAATGAGTGAACTTATACTCTAAAAGATATCTATATACATCCGAATGTAGTCTCTATAATGGAATCTCTAAAAAGACATATATTTAGGAACGGAGGGAGTAGAAGAGAACATATATAGAACAGAGGTTAGAACCAGAAATGCTAGAGCATGGTCTTTGGAGGTTCTCGACGTCGGCTCGGCTCATTCCCGCAACCTGCGGCGCAGTGTGGGACTAAACTTTAGTTCCACCTCTTGCCTTGCACAAATAGGCTGTGTGGGCCTCTAGGATTTATTAGGAATAAATTGCTATTGGGCTGGCCAAAAATAGACAAAATTTCAGCATCTCTTTCCTGCAGGTGTCCTTTCTGCTTCGTCTTTTCCCGGTCCTCGTCGCATGGATCTACTCCGAGGTCCTGTACTACAAGAAGAAACCTTCGTCGACACACGGGCCCCGGAACAGATATACCAAAGCCAATTTATTACGGTATCATCCATCTCTCTGAATAAACAATACTTGTTATGATACATATTTTACAACGATTATATATAGGTTCTAATTAATAAGAACTAGATGACTCGTTGTGCCAATGGCGCAAAGTCCGGCAGCAAGCCAAGTATTGTAAGAGTGGTGATAGGAAAACTCAGTCACAGATCAAAATAATGAGTACTTACTGCTGGTCACTGTCTCTGTTCATGATTATTGTTTCTCTTGTTCCTGAAACAGTATCTGCTAAATGATGGTGCTATATCCCTTGAGTGGAAGGTGGACGCTGCCAGGTAGGGCATGCCTCTTCCTTGCTTAGCATATTTGTTGTTGCTGGTGAGTACTCGATGTTTGAAACAGAGAAAGTAGTAAAAACACATAATTATAGATAAGGGTGGCATTATGCATATTAATAGATCGATGAGGAACAACAACAGAGGTTATATAGGTAAAAGCACAGGTGGCAGCTGTTCAAAAGCAACAGATAGCATCGTCAAGAAACAGAGGAAGGTTTCATCCTATTATAGAGCTTGATTAGTAGTCCTTAGAACGCTAGGTGATATTTAGATACGACTTTCGTTGTTGTTGATGGTTCATCTAAAGGCAATGCATGATGAGAACCAGGCGCTGCTTTGTGGTGACCTTGAAACGAAAGGCACATATGTCTCCTTCATGGAATTTTCCAAGGCAGCAGAACTCAGACCTGTTGGTTGTTATGGTGGCTCTCTTGTCGGTTCCTATCAGGATGTGGCAATTGGAGTGTAGATCACTGTTTGCAAGCCTGACCTTGAGCGTATCATAATCTGGATCAATGTAATCTTTTAGTTTGCTTTCAGTGTACTGGACCTGGAAATACTGGTGAGAAACAAGGAATTAATTGAATGGATTCGAGAGTGACTTCTCAATCTTACACTGAGAAGGTTTAAATATAGATAGTGAGAACAATTATCAGTAAATAATGGCAGGAAGCAAAACAAGGGTGCAGAACATGCTACATTCCTTCCTATGTGGAGTATAAGATGTAAATTGGTTGTTTCTGTATGTATGGTACTCTAGTGAAGGAGAACAAATATAGGAAGGAAGAAAACATGTATATCAGACTATATGAATATTAGTTTCTAAAGTTACATGTAGCAAGTTGATGAGAATTGTTGTGCTGGTGCTAATAGTAGTGTATACAGTTTTTTCAACATTTCGCAATAAAGTCAATTTGGTGAATCAAAAGCATATTGCGGGTTGTACTTCTGATGATTAGTCAAGTAAGTAGTTTAGTTGTGAGGCATAAGTAAAGATAATTCTTTTTTTCAATGAAGTGGAATGAAGGAGTTTACCATCCGTTGGCCCGGCTTTGCGAATGTTTTGTTGATGGTGCAGACATAGTATTTGATATCTGGTTTTTTGCAGCGGAACATGGCAAACAACTTGTTCACATGGTGCTGATAGAGCTTCACTTCATTACCCCCGTGACAGTACCTTTCAAGCTCTCTGCAGTATTGGATAGCAGGGGGTGGTCCTGAATTTAGTTTCATTTTGGTAAGATCAAAATGAAGCAGCACATGTAAGAAAGCTGAATACTATTTATTGTTAGGAGACTAAGCTTTCATCAAGAGAAAAGTAGAATTGACCTTGAAACCTATGGTAGGAAGAATATAGTAAGCAGGTTAGTTAAGTTGAGCATCATTGATCGGCCTGATATATGTTTTTTTGGTTCTAAGGCAGATAATTGGCGTCGAAGAAGTATAGAAGATCATAAAAACTATTAGTTCATTTTATTTTAAATGGAGAATATCAGAACAGTATAATAAGCATTGTAGCCTAGCATTGGTTCACCGTGAATGATATACTTCGGATGCTCATATTCTTCACCTTGTATAAGTATCGTGAGAAATGTTAGTGCGAGAAATCAGAAATTTGTTTGCTGGCAATAGCAATTGTGGGCGTACAGTTAAATTATGCACTTTAAAAGAGCAGTAAAATGGATTTAACTTGTGTAGTTTGGTTCTTTTATAAATAAACCAGTATGTAATCACTTGAGTATATGTGCATCAACCGTTTGGGGCTATTTAATTCCGCTTTTCCTGGCTAATATCTGTACAAGTACTTTAGATTTGGGGCTGAACAGTGCACCAACTGTTGCATTATATATATCGTGTGATGCATAGCAGGCCTATTAATCAATTTAGGGGCAGAACAGATGACCTATTGATTTAGGCCTATTGCTTTGGGGCTGAACAAATGACCCGTTGCGCTGATGGCGCAAAAGGCGAGGGCAAACCAAGCATTAAAAGCATGCATGTTAGAATATTTAGATACCGATTAGGCCATAAGGAAATAGATATTTAGGTATGAAGTTGATAGGTAGCATTATAAGAAAGGGATGGAGATCAGTTTACGATAGCTTATCTGCATTGCCTTTATCAAGCAAACTACATAGGTAGAGATGCATCATATATGCATAGCTTTGATCATTTAGCTCATGGTGAGAAGTGATGAATCTCAGGTAGAGTATTGCCATTGTTGCACGTGCCCCTTTAATACCATGTGCTCGATTTTATTTTAATTTTGCATTTTTCAACAACTCTGTGTTTGAGAAAGTTCATACGGTAAGAATTTAGGCGTACATACAAAAAGATAATGTAGGTTTACATTTTAAAAATATATGTACCTTCAAAATCATAGGTGCTTTTCAAACATATTTTTATATCATGGTCTTTCTTTTATAGTTACTAGTAAGTATGCACATGCAACGCACGTATCATAGAGTTATGAAATAGAGAGAAAATTGGATCGCGGGAAGGGGAGCGGTGGCATAAGTGTCGAGGGAGGAGGATTGATTATTGCGGCGGCCATGCCTATAGGTTCCCTTGGTGTTTCCAGGTTAATTTTAGTGACTCCTTTGATTATGTTGGACTATTGTAGAAAAGATTATTGGAAACTTTTTTTGTGTGTAAAATAGGTAATCAATAATTGGAAAGCATGTCCGTGCTGGATGGAAGAGGTAAAAGAAATTTCCAAGGTAAGACCTGAAGCTTCCTTGAACTAAATGTTGGTTACGCAAGCAGTCGAAGTTAGCATCTAGCGTGTCAGTTATGCACTCTGAAGAATGTAAATCTTTGAACTTGTCTATCAAGTCAAGGATAAATGATCCAACTATCGACATACTTTATAAAATCTGTCAGAACACTATCTATAGTAAATATAGCAAAAACAAGCACATGTAAGCACAATGTCTGAAAATGTCAAACTGTGTACAAGTCAATTTTACACTAAAAGTAGAAATAGATTTTATGCATTGTAAATGACTCTGAAAATATCAAACTGTGTACAAGTCAATTTTACACTAAAAGTAGAAATAGATTTTATGCATTGTAAATGACAGAATCTACCAACAAAGCTTAAAGGCATTGACTGGCAATATATATTTGTGAACCAAACATGACATAAACTGGCAATATAACCTGACGCCAAAGTTTGGAAATAAATATGATGGTACATGACATTAACATTAAAAGTAATGTTAAAGAAATTTCAAGCCATCTGACAAAAATAGAATATCACATTAACCAACAGTCTACCCTGTTTTTCACTCTAATTCAAGGGAAATAAACATGTTTTTTACATGATAGGGAAGACAAATGACACATGCTCCTTTTCAATGGCAAAATAATTTCACTCCTTAAGATAAGTGTTGGAAACATGCACATCTTATTTGACACCTGAACAAGCGATTGGATTGCTTCCAGTATTACAAGGACAAAAGGTCATGAAACATCAGTGTGAATCTCATATCACATCAATTTGGATTTTCCCTTTCATATCTGCATTGTGTAAAGTTGGATCAGATTGTAATATTTATATGTAATTTAGCAAAAGTTCTACCAAGACATTAACTATAGAATCCATATTTATTTCTTAGGTAAACATTGATATTATTTAGGAGTGAAAGACATATGCTAAGTATGGGGCTTTGCTCGTATCATAGTACCACGTACGAACCAGCTGCACCGAGCTTAATTACTATTGTTCCGCTTGCTGCGAAGGGATTCCCATCTTAACTGGATGGAGATTACGTGTGTGGCGTATGAATTCGCTGGCCCGGATCAATCGGGTGGATCCACTACTTAGCAGGAGGTACGTCCAATCTCCCCACAGCGAGCATGCGATTAAATGGAGCTGCGATGGGATCAGGCTTTAATTATTTGCCTGGCGCTGATCAGGAATTTTGTTCCTCGAAAATGGATTTGATCCAGGATGAATTGATGGTCGATCTCTGAACCCCAGTTCCAGACAAGTTTGAATAATTAACAGTACATGCGAAGGCATAGGAGACGTGCTCGTACCTGTCCTGGCCGCGTAGCGCTGCAGGCCCACGTCACTATCATTCCTCGGGACGAGAAGACGACGAACACTCAAACTGGTGAACAAAAAGAAGGAAGTGACGGAAGTCAAGAACGATCAAAATCAAGGTCAGGGTCTGATCGATCCTCTGATCCAAACAAACAGTGAAACGAGCGCTTTGGTTTCCACGTTATTCTCTGCCTACATGCGAACATGGGCCAGACCTTCTTTTTTTTCTTTCTATGTACGCAGTACACAAGGCTGAGTTTCAAAAAAAACATGATGACGTAGATCATGGTAATTATTGCTAATTGATATTTTTCCTTCTATGTACGCAGCATACAATGCCGAGTTTCAAAAAAAATATGATGGCGTAGATCATGGCAATTCTTGCTAATTGATATGATTAAAATAGGCCAAGGTTGGAGCGAGATTGTGGTAATTATTGCCTAATTATGATGGCGTAGATCATGATAATTATTGCTCATTGATTATGATAAATGATGTGATACAACATTGAGGCAATCTGGTCCATTGAGAGATGGTGGATGTATGGCTGAGATGTAATGTTTCTGCCACAACTCGATTGTTTAATAGTAGTATAGATGATTTTATATACCAAAGCGGTGTAATTAGCATCATGAACAATAATTTTGATTTACATATATAGTAATGTTCCTCTCCAATTGTTACATATGAGCATATCCTTAGATAGGACTGCTTTCAAAATTCAAACTATCTAAATCATAGTAAAAACTTTAGTGCAAATCTCAGTAACATAATAGTAATAGGATTGGTTAGAGTAATCTGTGCTGCAGATGGAAACAAAAATGTCATATATCTTTTCAAATATTGCTCGAAAGCAGATGCCCAGGATGTTACATCAGAAGCTTCCTCTTGCAAGTTCACAATCGCTATATCATCTGAATATTATTATCTTAAAAGGTTAGGATGCAAGAAAATAACACCTTTGGTAGGCATTTGTAATTCAGAAAGAGCATACAATTCGATAGTATATTTCGGAAATGTTAATCCTCCCAAAGTCCTGCATAGTTCCTTTGCATAATAAGAGAGTATAGTACTGCACATGCTATGCTGCAGAAGATTTCAAAATGGTAGATAACACTAAATAGGCAACTACAATAAAAATCTCTTGACAAAAAGGATAGGGGTCATGTCAATACAATTAACAAAAATGATCTCCACCAATTAAGAAATAAACAATTAAACTGCACAGAGATCAAACCATCATTTGTGCTCGGCATCTTCTTGGGCAGCGGAAGCAGCGACACGTTGCTCAACGTCTTGGGCAGCTGCAGCTGCGGCGCATCGCCCGGTATCTTGCCATTCTTCAAGAGCACCAGCCACTTTCTCACCGCCTCCCTCGCCATATATTTGTGCTCATGCATTCTAAATCGAGCAGGAAGTACATACTTCATAGTTCAGAATTACCATGCCAACCAAATTCAGCATCAGAGTTTGTTCAGCACCTGCTTTCCTAGCTGCTCAGCCAAGCCAAGGCATGGTCGGCGTAGGGATTCTCGAAGAGGCCCATAGAGAACTTGACACGCAGGATCCAGGTGATGGCGTCATCGATCCTGCTCATGGGGATCACGTTACTGTTGACGTGACCAATCGGGATGCTGATAAACCGCTGGTTGTTGTTAGGCACCATGAGCTGCAACATCGCATCATGATCGGCATCAACTCATCAAGCAACATTGTTGCAAGCACAAATAAGCAAGTATTGTCTGCTTAGCATGTCAAGGCCGGCAAGGATAGAAGCCTTGACCGAGTGAGTAGTCAGATCCTGCAGTGGTGGTGACACTGTCAATGCCCTCCCAGTCTGAGATTACGAAGCCCTATAGTTAAGATGCTATAAAGGCAATGAGCATTTGAACATCTGGAGAATCCAACTAATGAATTTCAGTGTGCAACTGTTTTCCACTTTTTTTACCTGTAATTTGAGCGTGCTCTTGAGGTATCTGGGGACAAGGTCTTAGTTGGTGTGCATCTTGACCCCATTCCAGCTGGAGTAGGAGATCATGTCAGGTGGAGACGCCCTTATCCATGGCGTTCTTGTATGCCGGCATGTGGATGTTCACCAGGCCCCTCGTGATTGATGATGGTGTTGTATGAAAGCTTCATATAGCATACCAAAGCAAGTTTGTTAAGCGCTAATACACCCTGCAATTTGTGTAAAGTCGGCGGCATGATGGACCACACAGATAGTAGGAACAATTAGCAAATTAAGATGATGTAGTAACTGTACCTGAGAAACGAAGATCCCATTTGCATGGTTCCACCAGGCTGTACCCCACTGGATTAACAAATTAAACCCACCAGTACAAATGCTCTCTACAAAAGAAAGAAATGAATAGAATCACAGTCATTTTCACAAGTGAACTGAAGCAACTAAATAGCAAGCATCACCTAACTGGAAGGTTGCGTTCAGAAGAACTATTGCAAATAAATATGGCCGACCGACAAAATACTAACAGAGATACACAAACTAACACAACAAGTACCACAATAATTATACAACAACATGAGCATTTTTTCATACACTGTATCTGACCGCCATTACTTAGGGCCTGTTCTGATCCTCTCCAAACTTCCAAAACTCCTCAAAATCAGCTTCCTGAAGCTAGCTTCTACTCCACATAGCGATTTGCCGAGCGTTCTGCACCTCGTAGCTTCTCCCAGCGATTTGGCCCGCTGGGGAGGCTGCTGGCCTGTTCGGCTAGAGCATGGGCCGGCTGGAATCAGCCCAGCTCGGGCCTGGCTGGTTTTATAGAGATAAAAAGGGGCTGGGTTGCAGTAGGCAGAGAACATCTGGGCTGAAAACTGCTGTGTTTTTTTTCACAGGGACTAGTTTCTGCGTATTTTTAGTGTATATAGAGGGATGTACAAAGAACCATGCAGTCCGATTCTGGGTGAGTACAAAAATTATCCGAGTATCTATTTTCCTACAACCACGTACTCTGCTATAGCCCAATTCTGGGTGAGTACAAAAAATGTCCGAGTATCTATTATCCTACACAAGACATACTGGATTATAGCAATAGGCAATGTACAAATCAGTACGTACAAGTTATCCCAGTTAAGACAGGTTATATAATTTAGAATAACAAGTATTGTCCTTTGTCATAGAACAAAAGCTTCATTTGCATATAAGTTCTGCAAATTAAAATGGCCACCCATCTAAAGACATGAACATGATTACTTCACCAACTAAGAGCAATGGCGGTAGCAAGTTCATGCCTAAACAAATCCATATTAGGAGTACTTTCCGCCGATGTTGAAGCATCTGATGCATTTGGAGGAATAACGTATTTCTTGTATCTATCTGGAATAGTTGGAACATAATCCGGATCCCTCTCACATCGAAGAAAGTGGAGATCCTCTTTGTCATGGAGGCGAACGTAGTTGTGTAGTGTCATAGTAGCCGCAACAATCATCTTCTGTGTATTGATTGAGTAGTTTGGCATCTTAAGCAAGATTTGCCATTTCATCTTCCAAACACCAAAAGTTCTCTCTATGGTATTGCGCTTGGAGGAGTGGATCCGGTTGAACTTTTCTATAGGAGTAGTTGGGGGTGCACCTCTCTGGAAGTCGGGGACATGATAGCGGTCTCCTTTGTATGGTGCTAGATAGCCATCCCTGTTAGGATAGCCGGCGTCTACTAGGTAATACTTGCCTATACAAAAAAGAAACAAACATGATTGTGAGTTCAAGGTTATGATGCATAAGTTGCAATAACAATAAACATGCATGTGAATTGGAGGATATATTACAGAAGTTGCAATATGAAGAAATGCTAACCCTTTGGAGGATGCGGGAATGTGTCCTTGTCATTTTCGATTGCATGGAATAACACACTTGTATCATGCATAGAACCCGGTTGTCCAACTGAAGCGTAGGTGAAATGCATATCAAAGTCACATACTGCCATCACATTCTGAGTTGTTGCACATGTTCTTCCAATATACCTTACTTTTGAAGGTCCTTCCGGAATAGAAGCCCTGACATGTGTCCCATCTATTGCACCAATGCAGTCTTTGAGATGAGGATAAGCCCTTTTGTCACGCTTAATCCTATCATGCACGATGCGAAAATTTGGGTCTTGAGGCCTAATGTAGTGAGATGACATCTTGACCACACATTGTAGAACCTCATGGAACTTTCGGTGGACTGTATCCGCTCCATGTTTGAAACGGTTTTGGGTTCTCCTATTTGATTCACACCCTCCCAAGGTCCACAAGAACATAGCTAGAGACTCATAAGTGGTAACGAAGCATGTTTCTTTGAGGCCATACTCCCCCACCAACTTGTCATGAAGATCAAAAAACACATTTGCATTCATTCTCAACATTGTGTACGTCTCTCCGGGTGTTCCAATAGTCTCTTGCAACCATTCAAACCCACTCAACCTAGATGTCCCAGGGTCGGCCTTCATGACCCAACTTTTACAATACTTCCCAACTATGGATGACACACCCGAACAACGCATGTCCATATCATGTTGATATTGGAAAACCATAATTTTCTTTCTTTCATAATTTGTGTCATCATCACTTTCACTATCCGATGACATCTGCATATAAACAACCACCAATATATGAAACAAAAGTTAGCATCAATTGAATCAACATAGACATAATGCATACATAAATAGCGAACACTAGGTTCAACAACATAGACATAAAGATGGTTCCACAATGCATATAATAAATAGATGAAATAGTATCAAGTAGTTCAACAACATAGTCATAAAGAAGGTTCAAGCACTAGGTTTGACATAAAAGACACAAATAGTTTAGATAGCAAAGGATAATCGACCATTACACAAAGATGGAATGGTGTGCATGTAAATTAACCACTTCCCATACTTCAAGTCATACTTCCTGCGCAACCATCCCTTTCGGGACTCAAGAGGCATGTAAAGAAACATCTCCCTTTGCGCCCTCTTCACAAACAACTCAGAAGCCATGAAGAACTCATCGGTATCAGCTGCTGCACCACAAGCAATGACTTCATCCATAACCGAGCTGACAGAGTTCGCCTCATCTTGCTTTAGGAAAGATTGAAATGATGAGTGAGAAGCCTCGGCAATATCACCAATCCTTGTAACTTGCTCACACATCACTTGTGCGGTCTTGGGTTTCTTGTTCTTCTCCGGAATGATGATTCCAAGCCTCACTTTAGATGAAGTAGGTGTTGCCTGAGATGCTTGTTCTTCGGTATCATCCAAATCAAGATCTTCGATCTCATCAACATTGATGCTAGCTTTCAATGCCGCACTAGAGGGAGGAGGCGTGCCCGAAGAAGGATTCCAATGGTCAGTACCATCACTTGTGATATCTCCAAATATAGTCCGCAAGTTTTCTTCATTAGCAAGTCCTTTCTTCTTGAACTTGCCACAACCTTTAATATCCTGTAATACAACAAGGGAAACAATTTGTTAGTAGGTAAAATGATATGGATGAATTATGATATGTGATACATCAGCCAAAGAACTTACAATTTTAGCCTTTTTCCACCACTCATCATCTTGCGACACAGTATTGTTCACATAGTCCCATCCGACTCCGGTCTCCCGCAACTTGAGTTTCTTGAATACACTGAAATCACCTTTAAGCTTGTCCCATTTGTTTTTCAATTGCGTTTGTGTGTAGTCAAGCCCAGTTCTCATTTTGAATTGCCTTGTCACCTCATCAAATGCATTTGGTGTCAAATAATTTCCTGGCCTATTTCTAGCGTTCACTTGCGCGGCAAACAACTCGCACACAATCCGAGTGTTCTCAACGCTCCATTCAGCAGTCATGATCGACACTTCTCTAAGAAAAATGCATGTCACTTTGGTCCACAAATGTATGCAACACATGGACAACAATACATGGATTGGAAACATAAAAATTTCTTGTCTAGCCACAGCCATATAAAATGAATAATTTACGCACATATCACATTGACAGAGCAGTACACATACCACACTTCAAGCCAGTGCACACTTATGAAAAAATAATACTAACTGACAATTTCATGCTGGACTAGCCACAATCAGATATTAAACTAACAAATGTATATAAAAATCACATGTACACGGCAGTACACATACCACTTCACACATTTGCACTATTATGAAAAAATAAACTCATTTGCATCTACAGTAGCTTCACCATGGCTGCCATGGGAGGACCTTGGGGAAGAAGGAAAGGAAGCTCACCTAGGGTTGATGCCGTCCGGGATGGGGGTTCGGAAGTTGAGGCGGGGTTTGTGGAGATTAGCACCGGCGGTGTATGCAGCCGGCGGGGGTGTTGCGATGGGTATCGGCGGGGATGCACCTTCGGGGTGGTCTTATGGAAGGGAACCTGTGGGGATGGCCTTGTATACGCCGGATCTGGCGGTGGACAGGAGCTCCGGCCGGCGGCTGACGGGATCCGGCCGTGGCGGCAGGGGCGGCGGCGGCAGCAAGGTAGGTCACTGAGGGGAATTGTTTGGCAGTGGAGCGATTCGAGGGAGAGGGGAACTACTCGAGCGCGTTGTTGTGACCGTATCGAGTCGGGCCGGTGCACCGTTTTCTTTAGCGGTGGCATTTTCGTTGTAAATAGGGTGAACTTCTCTTTCTCGTTTTTCTGGAGCTGGGCTTAATGGGCTTCAAGTTCTTACACACGAGAAGGGCTCGGCTTCTCGAATACAGCTTCTAGGAGCTCAAACGTTCGGCACAGCTTCTGTCGAGAAATTTGCAGAGTTAGAAGCTGGAGGAGTTCAGAACAGGCCCTTATACAGTAGAAATCAAATTAAGCGGAAGTCAGTAGAAATTAGAAGATGTAAGTTAATGCACAAACAAACTGAGACTATAAAACAAACTGGTCATATCACCTAACCATGTAAACTCTTACAACGGACAGTGACAGTTTGCAGTAATATGGTTTCTTTTAGAAGCATTCCAAAAAATTGACAACTAAATGAAAGCAAAGAATCGGAAGTGATCCAACATTTTCCTCACATAGATCCAATATTTTGAGTGGCATCCTTTTTTGTAATTAGCCCAGAACATAAACTTCCCTTCTTCCTTGTTACTCCCAAGACAAAATCAAATCTGCCTTAAAATGGAATTAAAAGATCAAGGTAATGAGAAAATTTTAGATAATACATCAAATGGAATCAAAACTGCCAAATTGCATCCGTAAAAGAATATAACTGTACATACATGTTTAATAACAATCATGGTCTAGCAAAACCAAAACGACCAAATCAGTATATGCCATCGGTCACCATTGATATGTTACAAAACCTGGGTCAATTAAGCCACCAGCCTGTTTACACGCAAGCACAAAATATAAATAGCATGAGGCAAACCTTGCAAAAACTTGGGATGAGTCAGGTGGATCTCAAACAATGTTTATCCAATTATTATTATCATCACCTCCTCACATAACCTGAGATTGAAGTAAGAAAATGGGATGAGTTCACCTTTGATCTGCAGTAGCACATTTAGGAATACCCAATTTCTTCTTGCAACATGCAAGTACCCAGGACAAAAACACGTCCAGCTCATTGGTGAGCAACCTTACCAAAGCTCCTACAAATAGGAAAACGATGATTTTAGGAGGGGAAATGACACCAATAACTATCAAGCATAGCTCACTGTATGAACTTAACGCCATTTGCACATTTGGTACTGACAATCGTTCTAGCGATAAACAAAAGATGCAGTAGTATATGAAGTTAGGTAAGTGTACACTCAAATACGCCGCTACATGAAAACAAAAGCCTACAAAGCACGCATTTTAGTGAACATGTTCCAGTTTTCTTTTCCTATACGCGTTCGAAAAGGATAAAAGAGAACATGAGCAAACCTAAAAATAACATCACGACAAAATAAAATATACAAAATTTCATGTCTCCAATAGTCTTATACAACAGGGATGAAAATCTATGGGTAAAATCATCAAGAAGAATTCTGTAGGATAATCGACCATTACACAAAGATGGAATGGTGTGCATGTAAATTAACTACTTCCCATACTTCAAGTCATACTTCCTGCGCAACCATCCCTTTCGGGACTCAAGAGGCATGTAAAGAAACATCTCCCTTTGCGCCCTCTTCACAAACAACTCAGAAGCCATGAAGAACTCATCGGTATCAGCTGCTGCACCACAAGCAATGACTTCATCCATAACCGAGCTGACAGAGTTCGCCTCATCTTGCTTTAGGAAAGATTGAAATGATGAGTGAGAAGCCTCGGCAATATCACCAATCCTTGTAACTTGCTCACACATCACTTGTGCGGTCTTGGGTTTCTTGTTCTTCTCCGGAATGATGATTCCAAGCCTCACTTTAGATGAAGTAGGTGTTGCCTGAGATGCTTGTTCTTCGGTATCATCCAAATCAAGATCTTCGATCTCATCAACATTGATGCTAGCTTTCAATGCCGCACTAGAGGGAGGAGGCGTGCCCGAAGAAGGATTCCAATGGTCAGTACCATCACTTGTGATATCTCCAAATATAGTCCGCAAGTTTTCTTCATTAGCAAGTCCTTTCTTCTTGAACTTGCCACAACCTTTAATATCCTGTAATACAACAAGGGAAACAATTTGTTAGTAGGTAAAATGATATGGATGAATTATGATATGTGATACATCAGCCAAAGAACTTACAATTTTAGCCTTTTTCCACCACTCATCATCTTGCGACACAGTATTGTTCACATAGTCCCATCCGACTCCGGTCTCCCGCAACTTGAGTTTCTTGAATACACTGAAATCACCTTTAAGCTTGTCCCATTTGTTTTTCAATTGCGTTTGTGTGTAGTCAAGCCCAGTTCTCATTTTGAATTGCCTTGTCACCTCATCAAATGCATTTGGTGTCAAATAATTTCCTAGCCTATTTCTAGCGTTCACTTGCGCGGCAAACAACTCGCACACAATCCGAGTGTTCTCAACGCTCCATTCAGCAGTCATGATCGACACTTCTCTAAGAAAAATGCATGTCACTTTGGTCCACAAATGTATGCAACACATGGACAACAATACATGGATTGGAAACATAAAAATTTCTTGTCTAGCCACAGCCATATAAAATGAATAATTTACGCACATATCACATTGACAGAGCAGTACACATACCACACTTCAAGCCAGTGCACACTTATGAAAAAATAATACTAACTGACAATTTCATGTTGGACTAGCCACAATCAGATATTAAACTAACAAATGTATATACAAATCACATGTACACGGCAGTACACATACCACTTCACACATTTGCACTATTATGAAAAAATAAACTCATTTGCATCTACAATAGCTTCACCATGGCTGCCATGGGAGGACCTTGGGAAGAAGGAAAGGAAGCTCACCTAGGGTTGATGCCGTCCGGGATGGGGGTTCGGAAGTTGAGGCGGGGTCTGTGGAGATCAGCACCGGCGGTGTATGCAGCCGGCGGGGGTGTTGCGACGGGTATCGGCGGGGATGCACCTTCGGGGTGGTCTTATGGAAGGGAACCTGCGGGGATGGCCTTGTATACGCCGGATCTAGCGGTGGACAGGAGCTCCGGCCGGCGGCTGATGGGATCCGGCCGTGGCGGCGGGGGCGGCGGCGGCAGCAAGGTAGGTCACAGAGGGGAATTGTTTGGCAGCGGAGCGATTCGAGGGAGAGGGGAACTGCTCGAGCGTGTTGTTGTGACCGTATCGAGTCGGGCCGGTGAACCGTTTTCTTTAGCGGTGGCATTTTCGTTGTAAATAGGGCGAACTTCTCTTTCTCGTTTTTCTGGAGCTGGGCTTAACGGGCTTCAAGTTTTTACACACGAGAAGGGCTCAGCTTCTCGAATACAGCTTCTAGGAGCTCAAACGTTCGGCACAGCTTCTGTCGAGAAATTTGCAGAGTTAGAAGCCGGAGGAGTTCAGAACAGGCCCTTATACAGTAGAAATCAAATTAAGCGGAAGTCAGTAGAAATTGAAGATGTAAGTTAATGCACAAACAAACTGAGACTATAAAACAAACTGGTCATATCACCTAACCATGTAAACTCTTACAACGGACAGTGACAGTTTGCAGTAATATGGTTTCTTTTAGAAGCATTCCAAAAAATTGACAACTAAATGAAAGCAAAGAATCGGAAGTGATCCAACATTTTCCTCACATAGATCCAATATTTTGAGTGGCATCCTTTTTTGTAATTAGCCCAGAACATAAACTTCCCTTCTTCCTTGTTACTCCCAAGACAAAATCAAATCTGCCTTAAAATGGAATTAAAAGATCAAGGTAATGAGCAAATTTTAGATAATACATCAAATGGAATCAAAACTGCCAAATTGCATCCGTAAAAGAATATAACTGTACATACATGTTTAATAACAATCATGGTCTAGCAAAACCAAAACGACCAAATCAGTATATGCCATCGCTCACCATTGATATGTTACAAAACCTGGGTCAATTAAGCCACCAGCCTGTTTACACGCAAGCACAAAATATAAATAGCATGAGGCAAACCTTGCAAAAACTTGGGATGAGTCAGGTGGATCTCAAACAATGTTTATCCAATTATTATTATCATCACCTCACATAACCTGAGATTGAAGTAAGAAAATGGGATGAGTTCACCTTTGATCTGCAGTAGCACATTTAGGAATACCCAATTTCTTCTTGCAACATGCAAGTACCCAGGACAAAAACACGTCCAGCTCATTGGTGAGCAACCTTACCAAAGCTCCTACAAATAGGAAAACGATGATTTTAGGAGGGGAAATGACACCAATAACTATCAAGCATAGCTCACTGTATGAACTTAACGCCATTTGCACATTTGGTACTGACAATCGTTCTAGCGATAAACAAAAGATGCAGTAGTATATGAAGTTAGGTAAGTGTACACTCAAATACGCCGCTACATGAAAACAAAAGCCTACAAAGCACGCATTTTAGTGAACATGTTCCAGTTTTCTTTTCCTATACGCGTTCGAAAAGGATAAAAGAGAACATGAGCAAACCTAAAAATAACATCACGACAAAATAAAATATACAAAATTTCATGTCTCATATAGTCTTATACAACAGGGATGAAAATCTATGGGTAAAATCATCAAGAAGAATTATGTAGGGTCGAGAGTAGGTTTAGTCGAGAGCCCCATAAATCGAAGTAAATATCTACTTCATGGATTCTTGTTATGATTGACTGGAACTAATGCTTTGACTGGTATTTCTTGTTTCTTTATACTTTTATTCACCTCAGGGATTCTTATTAATCTCGAAATCATCTTGTTATGAATGACTGGAACTAATATTTTGAAGAATGAAATCACGTGGTTTGCATAGACTAATCCTCCCTTGCCAGCCTTCTTGGATTTTCATCAAACACCTTGTAGGCGTACAGAACAAAATCTACACAAGCAAAGATCAGAAGTTCAGAGAAGGAGCAGAGCAGGACAAGAGTGTGTGCACTTCCAGGCTGGAGAGGAACTCGAACACGCCATCGCTTGCGACGACGAAGAAGAGGTGGGCCGGGGTGATCTCCACGGTCTTCACCCGAGGCTGCGCGTGAAGGCCGTGCTCGGGTAGAGCCCATCGCGGGCCAAGACACGAGGCGGGGTACCCCTCGTAGGCGAGCCAGCCCTCGGCGTCGGGGTCGCGCACGCCCTCCACCTGCTCGACGGACATGACCCGCGCGCCGCAGGCCTTGACGCGCGCACGCTCGTCGGCGTGGAACGGCATCTGGTCCCACGACACCTCCTCGGCGGCGACACGACCATCGCGCCATACCCAGGTCACGGCGCGCAAGTCCCCGACGTTTGCCACGTGGAGCGCGCCGCCGGCCACGAGCGCCGCGACGGCGGTGGTCCCGCTCATGGAGTCGTCAATGGCCGCCGCCGGCCACGAACGCCGCGACGGCGGTGGTCCCGCTCATGGAGTCGTCCACGGCCTCCGCCGGCCATGAGCGCCACGATGGCTGTCGTCCCGCTCATGGAGTCGTCCACGGCCGCCGCCGTCTGCATCTCCTCGTTGACCCCGACAATCGCCACCGCCTTCCCGCCGCCCTCCGTCGTCGCCCCACGGCAGGTGCTGCGCGCGCACCCCATGGAATGCGTGCACCCTCCACCAGCAGCCCCCGGGATGCAGCCGCGCTCCTCCTCCTTCCCAGCAGCTCCACTGCACCACGACGGCGCTGATTCCCGTCCTTGTCGCCCACCTCCCCTGCTCCTTCACACAACCACCGCCTCACCTAATTAACCTGCACCCGATCCAAATCCAGGCGCCGCCGATGGGCATCGGACAATGGAGAGAAGGAAGACGAGGTGGTGGGGCCAGCGCTGTGGAGGAGCAGCGACCTAGTGGCATGGGAGAGAAGAGGAGAAGGGTGAGCGGCGGCGGCCACGCGCTGGAGATCGAGGAGGAGGGGAGAAACCAAGAGAAAGTTGCGTGGGGCTCGAGGATGTGAGCGGATTGGTAGCTAGGTTTTACTGCTCGCGTCTCACCCGGCGTCCACACCATCAACCTCTCGCCTCGCCGGGAAGAAACAACCAGGGAAAGCAAGGATCAGGTAGTGGTGCTGCAAGTAGCAACAATAGTATGAGCAGTTCTCGGACAGGAGATGTGCCACGCATGCATCATGAACAACCAAGAGCGCGAGACATGCCTACCAAGAGGAACCTGAATGCAGATTTTTCTCGGACTTCTAACACTCGCACTGGCGAGATGTACAGGCAGGACAAAGGAGAGGTGAATAGCCCAAGTAAAGATAAGAACAGGCAGGGGGTAGGCAAGGAAAGGGACCTGAGAGATAGTTTAGAGGCTCGTCATGAACAGGTGTTGAGAGATAAATTAATGGAACAGAGCCAACAACGGCAAAGAGACAGGAAGTGGGAGGAGGCGTGGGGTAGCAAAGAAAGGGACAAAGGGGAAAGCTCCAATGTCGGGCGCCATGCAAGCGCTGCGGGCCGGGTCGACCCACTGGGGGGATCCAGTATGCATGGAGGGCAAGGCAGGCGAAGGGGCACATATGTTAGGAGGGCCAGGACGGAGTATGATCACAAGCAGTATAAGGAATCACATGCTAAGTACGACCATGATAGTAGGAAGAGGAGACCTATGCAGATGTGGGTAGTGAAGGGTGACACATATAAACAGGTTCCACAAGATGCTTTCATTCGTGATACGAGGCAAAAAACGGCTTCAGTGTTTGATCGCATCTCTGAGAAGAATGATGGAGCGGCGGCCTCTGGATCCCGGGGCCGCCGAGAGCAATGAATCTGTTAGCCTGGAACTGTCGCGGTTTGGGGTTGGACCCGACAGTTGGCGAACTTCGTGACCTGATACGGTCTTACAACCCAGCGGTGGTTTTTCTATGTGAGACTAAGAAAAAGGCAAGGGCGATGGAGCGTTTGAAATGGAGTCTCGGTTTCAGACAAGGGGTGACGGTGGACTGTAATGGAAAAAGCGGAGGTCTAGCTCTGTGGTGGAGGGACGAGCTGCAGGTTTCGGTAAGACCATGGTGTCAATATTTCATCGATGCAGAAATTATGTTTGAGAGCAAACAGTATAGATTCACTGGAATCTATGGAGAGCCAAAGACGGAGCTGAGAAAGAAAACGTGGGATGCTATCCGATACCTTAGAGCCCAAGATGATTTGCCGTGGCTTTGTGTTGGTGATTTCAACGAAACGCTTCTCCAGTCTGAACAACTCGGTGGCAATCCTCGTAGCTTTGCACAAATGGAGAGGTTCCGGGAATGCTTGGACGACTGCGGCCTAGCGGACCTGGGATTTATCGGATATGCATACACTTGGGATAATAAGAGAGATGATGGAGAGAACATCCAGGTCAGACTGGATAGAGGCACATGCAATTCCGATTTTCTGCAGTTATTCTCTGGAACGACGGTCGAACATGTGCTTACTGAGGAGTCAGACCATGCAGCGCTTGTAATTAGAGCAGTTGAATCCCAAGCAAATGGGACGAGAGGTGGAGTGAGACCATTCCGTTATGAAGAGATGTGGACTCGCCATGATAAATATGAAGAAATGGTGCAGGAAGGATGGAATGGTGTAGCTACGGAAGGCACTGGCCTTGAGGCTACATGCACTAAGTTAACTAAACTTGCTGGTCACATGCAACTTTGGGGACGTACAGTTTTCGGATCAGTCCGGCGGCAAATTGCTAAATTAAGGGCGCAACTAACAGAGGCAAAGGAGAGAGCTGCGGTGTCTGGATGCTCACTGGAGGTCCATGACATAGAGGCTCAGCTGCATGAGATATATGCTAGAGAGGAAATCATGCAACGCCAGCGCTCACGGGTAGATTGGCTAAAGGCTGGAGATAAGAGCACACAATATTTCCAGAACCGAGCATCCCACAGAAAACGGAAGAACACGGTGAGGGCGTTGCAAAGACCAGATGGAAGCCGGTGCACTGTTGACGAAGAGATGCGAGAGGTTGCAGCAGACTTTTATTCACACCTCTTCTCGTCGGAGGGGTCAGCAGGAGCTGATCAACTGCTGCAACATATACAAGCATGTGTCACGACCGATATGGGGGCGCGGCTGTGTGAGATGTTTACGGATGAAGAGATCGAGGCGGCTTTGTTCCAGATGGGGCCGACGAAGGCTCCAGGCCCAGACGGGCTGCCGGCTTTGTTTTACCAACGCCACTGGGCGCTGGTAAAAAATGACGTTTGCAAGGCAGTAAGAGAATTTTTGCAGGGGGTGTCGGCACCTAGTTCTTTCAATGAAACTGTGATTGTGATGATTCCAAAAATTAACTCCCCTGAGCTCCTATCTCAATTTAGACCAATAAGTCTCTGCAATGTCCTCTATAAGATTGCGGCCAAGGTGCTCGCAAACAGACTAAAAGTGGTGTTGCCCATCATGATTTCTGAGGAGCAAAGTGCCTTTGTGCCGGGGCGACTCATTACAGACAACGTTCTTGTCGCGTACGAGTGCGTGCATGCCATCAGAACGAGAAAGAGGAAGAAGCCATTATGTGCTGTAAAGCTAGACATGATGAAAGCATATGATAGGGTTGAGTGGATATTTTTGGAACGGATGATGGAGAAAATAGGCTTCCCAGTGCAATGGATTGATATGGTTATGAGGTGTGTCACTTCGGCGAGTTTTTCTGTCAGGCTAAATGGAGGGTGCTCCAGAAGATTTGTACCATCACGGGGTCTAAGGCAGGGCGACCCGTTATCTCCTTACCTCTTTCTATTTTGTGTGGAAGGTTTCTCGGCGTTGCTCAAAAATGCACAAATGGAAAACGAGCTGAAGGGTGTCTCCTTTGGGTGCACTGGCCCCAATGTGACACACCTCCTATTCGCCGATGACAGTATTGTGTTTCTTGAGGCCTCTCATAGTAACTTCGAAGTGCTCAAAAATATTCTACATGTGTATGAGGAAGCGTCTGGGCAGAAGGTAAATTTAAATAAGTCGTCGATTTTTTTTGGAAAAGGATGCCAGGACAATGAAAAGAATGTATTAAAGGCAATCATTGAAGTACAATCTGAAGCATTAAGTGAGCGCTATCTTGGCCTGCCAACGGTGGTGGGTAGATCAAAAGATGGCGCTTTCAAAAATGTGAAGGAAGCCTCAAGGGGCAAAGTTACAGGATGGAAGGGCCAAGGACTTTCAAAGGCAGCTAGAGAGGTGCTTGTTAAGTCTGGGCTTCAGTCTACCCCGACGTATCCCATGAGCTGTTTTCAACTCCCAAAGAAAACGTGCCGGAACTTGACTTCGATCTCTTCGAACTTCTGGTGGGGTGCAGCCAATGGAGATAGAAAGGTACACTGGATTGCTTGGGACAAGATGTGCACTACAAAACGTGAAGGCGGTATGGGCTTCCGTAATTTTGAAGTTTTTAACCAAGCACTGCTGGCCAAACAAGCTTGGCGGATTTTGCGGAATCCTTCATCTTTGTGTGCGCGAGTGTTGAAAGCCAGATATTTCAGAGATGGATCCATTATGAACGCAACATGTCCAAGCAATGTCTCCTTTACTTTTAGAAGTATTATTCATGGAAGAGATTTGCTTAGAGAGGGAATTATCTGGCGGATTGGTGACGGAAGTAGTATAAATATTCATCATGATCACTGGATCCCGAGAGTGGGTAGTCTCAAGCCACTGGGCGAGATACATGTACCCGGTGTCACCAAAGTGAGCGATCTGTTAAACTCACATGGCACAGACTGGGACGTACCTAAGGTTACAGAGATGTTCACACCAGAGGATGCACATGATATCATGCAGATCAATATTGGAGGACCAAATGTGGAGGATTACTTAGCCTGGAACTTCACAAAAAACGGTATTTTCACTGTTCGATCGGTGTACCACCTCGGGATGTCTATCCGACGTGCGAAGGCAGGACAGCCGGGGCCTTCGTCCTCAGTAATACATCATAAAGGGTGGCTTGCGCTCTGGGACACTTGCGCGCCAGGCAAAGTCAAAATCCACACATGGAGGCTGATGAGAAATGGATTGGCCCTAGGAAAGGAACTAGACAGGCGCAAGATTAAGAAGGGTGTGGTCTGTGTTGCATGTGGAAGGGAGGAGGACGTGATGCACAGGTTTTGGAGATGCCCTCACTCGGCATGTTTCTGGAAAATGATGCGCTCGGAAATGGGTGTCCCGGTGGCGATCCCGCCGGTGTATGTTGACTCCCAGAGCGCGTTACAGCGTTGGATGATTGAATGGCTAGCGGAAGCATCGTCAGATCAGAGAGAGGTGATGATCCAGAGCTTGTATGGCCTGTGGCTTGCTAGGAATGAGGCAAGGGATGGGAAGAGAATAGTAGAGCCACTAGCTGTTGCAAAAACGGTGTGCTCATATATGAATGAATGGCGAGCTGTGCAGGTCATACGGGAGAAGACTCATTTGTCACCCAACCACACTGTGCGTTGGCATCCACCGACGGACGGATGGCATAAAGCGAACTCAGATGGAGCTACACTCAAGGCGGGGGAAAGGAGTGGAGGAGGCGTGGTAATTCGTGATCACCACGGTGCTTTCCGGGCTGCTGCATGTCATTGTTTTGCCTCGACGTCAGACCCGGAGATCGCGGAGATCCTTGCATGCCGACAAGCAGTGAAACTTGCAAGGGAGCTGCATGTGGAGAAACTCGAGATGGAGTTGGACTGCAAGAATGTGGTTAACATGTTGAATGACCAGACCAAGAACCTGGGTGTAGCTGGACCGGTGGTGGAAGAGATCAAGGGCACGCTTCAAGATTTTGAGGCTCATAAAATTAGTTGGACGAGAAGATCAGCGAATAGCGCTGCGCATATTCTAGCAAAACTTGGTGTTAGTGATGAGTTGTGTAATGTGTGGCTTCAATCCCCGCCGTACTGCATTCTGCAGGTCGTTGCGGCGGAAATCCCAGACTTTGTTGAATAAATGAAACATGTTTCACCCCTCAAAAAAAAAACCTCTCGCCTCGCGCCACACCTACCCAAAGAGGGCCCAACACTTCTGAAGTGGAAGAAACCCAGCTGGGTGCATGGAAGGAGGGTGAGGGTAGACCAGCGCCAATCCACCCACCCGCCTAGCAGTGGCAGCCCCACGACGCGCACGGTTGGTCTGTAATTGTTTCTTTCACCCAAGGCAGAAGCGACCCATCCATAAGAGCATCTCCAACAGCCGCCCAATACGTCTAAAAAAACAGGTTTACAACGCGCAAGTAAATTTTTTTAGGGCGCTAGAAGACGTTTGCTCCAACAAGCGCTGCAAAATATGCTGCGGCGCGAGTCCAACGGTCCCAATCAAGCGGTCCCATCTGCAGCAGCCCCGAATTTGCAGCGCGCGCGACCGGGCGCACTAAATATATTGCGCGCGATGCCTTTTTGATGCGCGCGCTGCATTAGTTATAGCACGCGCGCTTTTTGTACAGCTGCTGGAGATTCCAAACCAGGTCCGCGCGCGCTAAAAGCAGTTTTTATACCGCACGGCGCTCATATAGCGCTTCTGCTGGAGATGCTCTAACACCTACACCTCCAAGCCGGACCCGTGAGATATGGCTCACCCGTCATCCAAATGAGTAAGAAATGACAACGTGAAAAAAATAAGTCGTGCGATCTCTACCAGCACGGTAAAAAAGCTCCAGCGAGGCAGATCGAGTGAACGAGAATGATTTCACGATGCAGATGCCCCAGTTTGGCGGGTAGTCTAGGGCGGTTTATATGTTCAATGGGGAAGGGAAACCGAGTGCGGGCTTATGGCGGCCGAGCACCAGGCAGGCCGTTATCTTGCGCGTTCATTTGGGCCTTGGGATGTGCAATGCGTCAGTTCAGGCCAGGTTTGTGCCAGGCCTATAGGATGAAATACGGTCCGGCATACGCCTAGCGCTCGCATAGGCGTATTCTGTTCGGCCCATTTCTGGATTCTGTTTCCTGGTTCTGCCAATGCTCACATGACGTGCACCAGGGAAATGTGGCCCATGGGCTGGTTCGAAACAGCACAGCTCATCGTAATTGATGACCCTCCCTCGCCGCCACAGGAAATCTAGTGGATCAGAGCAGAGCCACGCGACAGATTTCCTATTCCATCCCCTTCCTCTACGCACCTGCCTGGGTCAGCGACGGCGCCTCCTCAAAGCTGTTCCGGCGGCGCCTCGAAGCTGTTCTGTCGCCATGTCTACCAATGGCTTAGAGTTAAACGGGTACGCGTAGTCTCCTCCACCATTTTTTCACCCGCGAGCATCTTCCCACCGATGGCGGAGCGCCGCTTGCCATAGTAAGATCTGGACTCATGTAGCTAGATTTGATTTCTTGCAGGGCCATTGACGGAGATGCGGTGTGGAGCTCTCCGGTACTGCCGCTGGAGTCTCAGGATTCCATGAGCGCTGTAAATGTGGAGGCGGTCGCCGCCGGCGAGCCACAGGCCGTGGAAAAGGGAGCCACATATGACATTTGCTCCGAGGCGACCAGCGGGTGGACGCGAAGGTTAGTCAGGGGGGCACCATGTGCATAAGAATTTTTTCCTCGACTATTTGGCGATTGTTTAGCACGAACCTTGGTTTGTTTTGCCAGACTATGACTATATTGTTCGATCCGGCGGTTAGTACGCCTTCCTTTGACTGTTGTGCAGTATAGATGACAGTTGTTTTTTCTTGTGAGATATTGATATGAGAAATTAACATGTATTTGGTGTCTAATTAGGGACATGTGGTGGAAAAATTGTGCAAGCTTAAGTTAGATCTGTTTTGTTTGGGGGATTGACTTCGACAGCTACACAAGTTCATTGGGTTGTAGATGCGTTAGTCAATTACCGATTTATTGTGGCATTATAATGCGTTGGTTTCATTTGTCAAGTTGGAACTGTTATCTCTAGCGTTTTAATTTTCACACCGAAGGAACTGGTTATGGTCGTACATGCATTAGACAAATACTAATTTAGTTGTGTCATTGTTAGTGAGCTGGATTAGTTTGTTTCACGCAGTGATGATAGCATTATAGCTAAAAGAGTTTTAGTTTATAGGAGTTGGGTCGCTGCGTGAGCTGTGTGGTCTGTTTTGGGTTTTTGTTTCGCTGTTCGTGTGGGATAAAAATGTATCCATGGCATATGTATGTGGTGTTTTTATGATTTTGGAGGTGAATTAGATTCTTAAAATACTGGGATCTGTATTATGTAGTTTGGATTTATATGATTTGTTTGAGCTAAGCTTGTAGGTTTGTTAGATGGATGGATGTAGCGATTTGTGCCTGACGTTCTTTATGTTGATATATTTTTGTTTTGAGGGTAATTGAGCATTTTCATCCATGTGTTTTTCCACAAAAACACTGTCTGCAGGGTTAGGATTGGGAAGGCACCTGAGGAGAGGGAGATGAACCCTGATAGGAAAACAGCACTTGAATTGTCAGTTCGCGCTTATGCATAGACAAAATCTGGGCCAGTCGTCAATCCAACAATTGGCACATCTTTTGACTCGTTGGATGAAGCCTATGAGTTCTACAACCTCTATTCATGGGAATATGGTTTCGGGGTGAGGCTTGCGAAAAGCAGACTGAATGTTAATCGGAAGAGATGTATTCAAGAAATACTATGTGCTTGTGCGGTATGTGCACTCATATGTCGATAATCAATATGGCATTATTTATTTTTTCTTCTATAATATGATCTTTTATTTGGGTGCAGTACTGCGCTAGATAACCTTGGGTAATCTCTAGCTAACATTTGTTCTGTACTTGGTATCGTGTTTGCAGGGCAAACCAATGAGGGAAAACAGTCGATCATCAAGGTGCGGGTGTGAAGCCATGATTAGATTGCTCCGTTCAAAGGACAACGGTTGGTACATATCGGAGTTCAAATCTGGCCATAACCACCCGCTGTTTGTGACATGTGGAGAAAAAATGCATTGGAAGTCACACAGGCACATCGATAGATACACAAAGGATCTGGTGAAACAACTCCGCGATAATAATGTTGGTCTTGGGAAGGTTTTCAGCATTGTGGGGAGTTTTTTTGGCTCAGTTGAGAATGTGCCATTTACAAAGCGTTCATTGAAGACACTGTGTAGGAAGCTGAACAAGGACCAGTCAGACTCTGACGCTATGAGAACAATGGAAATTCTGGCTGATATGAAAGCAAATGATCCTGACTTCAATTACACCGTGCAAGTAGATGAAGACAGCAGGATAAAAACGCTCATCTGGGTTACGAGTAGGGGGTGTGATCGGTATCGGTATTTCGGTGATGCAATTACATTTGACACAACATACAGGACCAACCTATATGACATGCCATTTGGTCTTTTCGTTGGTGTCAATAATCACTTTCAGAGTATAGTCTTTGGAGGGGTCATGATGAGAGATGAGAAAGAAGAATCTTTCAAGTGGGTGTTCCGGGAGTTCATACGTATGGTTGGTGGGAAGCATCCACAAACTATACTTACAGATCAAGCACGCTCTATGGAAATTGCAATCGAGGCAGAAATGCCAAACACAATACATCATTGGTGCAAGTGGCATGTCCTGAAAAAAGCGAAAGAGTCAATGGGTGTGCTTTGGAGCAAGAACAGTGAATTCAAAATGGAGTTTCACAAGCTTGTTCATCACATGACCACGGAAGAAGAATTTGAACAAGGGTGGCAGCAGATGTTGGACAAGTACTCACTCAAGAAACATCCGTTTCTGACGCAGATATATGAAGTTCGGCATAAATGGGCTAAACCATATTTCATGGGTGTCTTCTGTGCTAAAATGACTAGCACACAAAGGAGTGAGAGTGCAAATCACCTGCTGAAGGGGTACGTGCCTCTAGGATGTCCAATATGCATCTGTTCCTCAAGCAGTTTGAGAAGCTTCAATTTGACCGGCAATCTGAAGAAAGCTTCCAGGAGAAAAGAACATCACTGGTAAAAATCTCCATCATTCCCCCTACATTTGTGTTCATTGGAAACGAGTATTTAAAATGTCCTAGTTTCTCTGTAAGACTTCATACTCGAAAATGGTTGTCATCCTAACATTTGTGATGTGTGTGTGTCTATTCCCGCTGCAGAGTGGTGTATCTCTTAGATTTAACCTTCCGTTGGAGAGGCATGCTAGCAAAGTTTACACGAGGGCCATGTTTGAGAAGTTTGGTGAAGAGTTGTACAAATGTGGTGCACATGTACTGGATGAGATTGTTCCTAGGAGGATTTATAAGTCGACACATGTTGAAGCAGCGAACGGAGAGAAATGGAGTAAAGTCGAGTTCAAAATTGAAGTCAATGAGGATGAAAGTTTTTTCAGCTGCGAGTGCGGCATGTTTGAACATTCTGGCCTAGTGTGCTGCCATACTTTGCAGGTTTGTATCCTTTGTGGTGACTAAAAAAAATCACGTTGACGCTCCGTTTGTCCATATGAGAGTAGTTGATTGATGTCCGGTCTAATATTATGCAGGTGATGGTTCACTTCCGTTTGGCAAAAATACCTGAGAAGCACATAATGAAGCGCTGGACAAGACAGGCTCGTGACATTCTCCTGGAACACTTGGTCAGGTATCAGAAAGACAGAGGGCCTCCTGCTAGTGGTACATTCAGGCATCACACTATGTACATGAAAGCTCTTGAGTGTGTGGTGCTTGGTGACAGCAATGTCCAATGTTATGAAGTTTTCATGAGTATGATGAAGGACGTCCATGCTACTCTGCTGCCTTTGAGTGTAGAAAAGGATGGTTTAGGGCTGGCAGAGCGAGAGAAGCAGCAACTTTTGGTTGCTAGTGCTACAAAGGGGGGGATCCAGGAAAATGGTGGTGGTGAAGATGCGGATAATGCAGATGCTGATTCAAATTGTTCAGGTGTGGGGGTGCATCAGAAAAAACATCAGAGTGGGAGACCAACGACAAGTCGAGACAAAGCTCCTTATGAGAATCATCTTAAGAGGTCCAGATTCTGTACAATTTGCAGATTGCAAGGTCACAAATGCACAACCTGCCCCCAGAGAGGAGATTTGCCAAAGGCTCCAAGGAAATTGCCGAAGTGTAGCAACTGTGGAGTGGTTGGACATCGGCGGAATGCCTGTGGCACTAAGAAAAGTGCGCCGTTCGAGCCTAATTTTTTATAGTTCATTTAAGAGGATTTTCTGGGTAAGGGTACTGATCGTGTGGGTGATTTGTTGTCCTTGTGTTTCTTAGCTTGCCATGATGTTCCCCGTAACCATTTGGAGATCGACACTTATTGCATCTTCCTGTTGCCAATAGTTTTGGCTTGCAGCTACCTATTTCATCCTAGGTTTCTTTTTCTGCATGACTATTGTACTTTGAAGTTACAAAAAATTCTATTCTAACTCCATGTTACAAGATTGTTTGCTCGGCTATGGGCTTGCTCACAAACGCATCATTATTTCGTTAAGGGGGACGTTGTGTTGGCTGATTTTGGTAACTGATTGATCGGCCGCATGGTTGCCATATCGCTCGTACATGCGCCAGAGATTTTTTGTCAAGTTTTTTGTGTACCATGCATGGGCACAGGGTGCATTTTTTTAAACTGGCAGGGGCGTGGTTTGATGGATGATTATCCTGACAGGGCATTGCTGTAGCTTTCGTAGGGGCCTCCATTGCTGCGTCAGCGGGATGGATGGGAGAGCACGCCTCGCCTGTCGAGCACAGATGTTCGTGAGGCAGGGTACAACAATTAAACCAGCAGAGGCACAGCGCGTAGGATGGTGCAGAGATCCATGGCGAATCAGCCAGCATGCGAGTGCCATTGTTTGATTGAGTGTTTTTGAAGATGCAAATCATCATCCAACGCAAGCGTGAGTGTTTTTTTAATGATTGTTTGTGAAACAAATTAGTGCGTGATATACTGATGGCACGTAGGAAGTAAGCATTAAGGATTTCCCATTGTACATTTAGGCAGGGGGTGGGACGAACAGATGGGTTGCGAGGAGGTGGCGGGAGCGTTCCTTGGCAAGTGTGGCTGCTCACCACGCCTCACGGTCTCCCGTGGTGTTGTCAAGTGACAACTGATGGGAACACTGTTCCCGAAACCTTTTCCTCGTCCATCATGATGCTACTTTTTCGCTCCCCCACGCGATGGCAGATGGTTGACAAGAGAGGTGCACAGATGCACCGCTCCACCCATCTGTGCTCGAGTTAATGCAGCGGTGCATAGGCCCTAGCTTTGTGAGAGAAAATGGCCATGCCATACCGTCGAGGTGATCCCTGTGCTCACCGTGACCACAAAATTCAAATTTGCAACCCATGCATGTGATGCGCCCTTGCTAGTTTGAAATTTGAATCTCTTCGGTTGGGAGGGAAAATGAAAATTTTCGTCCTCTATTTATGCAGGTGGCGCGGACCCTGGAAACCCATTCGAACAGTGGAGAGATGGCGCCCAGCAGCACCATGCCGCCAAGCTCTAATCTCACCGAATCGTCTGGCTCCACATTGATAGTAGGCGGTGTGCAGGTACGACTATCATATGGCAAAGGGATTGATATAGATCGCTCTAATCAGATATTTTCTGATACTAGCAGTTTTAATGTGATCCAGGTTCTTAGTGACGTCGTCGGGCTTGACGATCTGTTTTTCCTGATCACTCTTCTGGGGTTGCAAGCGTCGATGACGATGTAAGTTTTTTTCCTAGTTTCCATGCAAATCTCTCGTTTGGCTTGGCTAAATGATATGTGTTTGTGCACTGGCAGGCAAGTGTGCTGGGGCAAGGACCTGTCGTTGGTGCAGATGGTGAGGTGGGCGAGATGGTGGTTGATAATGTGAGAATTTGGATTTGTTGCTAGTCATAACGAGAGGAATTTTTGTTTGTGGTCTAATGATGTGCGTTTGCACATTTCTTGACACCAGGGTGATGTTGGGGTGGAGCTTCCTGTTTTCTCTTGTGAAGAGGAGACGGCGGAGTTTAATCCTTGCATGGCGCATGCAGTGCAAGTAGAGGCATGCGAGGTGGAGGAGGGGGACCACATGTCGGGGACTGGTACTGTAGGCGTTGCCTGCGAAGAAGATGACGCCGAGAGCCCTCCATGCAAGCGAGCAAAAATTTAGATTTGTAGAGGCCAGTGCTGTGCTATTAGCGCGCATGCAAATGTACGTGCATGTTTTATTTAGTAGGTGTGCTAAGTATCCTAAGTATGCATGGGCAAAACCTTGTTTTTCCATTGTGCAAAGCTATGTGTTTAGCAAGTTAATCAATTTTCAAAATCTGTTCGCATCGACGGCTATGCTTGAGCAGGAATTGCTCATGATTTTGTGTTTATGAGCGCGTTTTTTTATGGTTAATAATTGTTAGTGGCCCTGGCTCATTAACTGAGTGGGGGAGAGATGGGGAGATGATAAAATGTGGCCTAGATACGGTGAATACGTGGATGGTTGGGCAGCCACTTGGTTGGTACACAGTGGTGAGCACATGGAGCTGTTCGGCCGGCACTTGAATATAAAATAAGATGTTGCTGGTACAGAGGGATACATCAACAACGCTAGCACAGCACCGGGGCTTGGCGCAGCAAGGGGGGAGGGAGCAAGAACAAAGGTGACTACTATTGCTCTCATCACTGGCTCATCTCTCTCTTTTTCACTCTTGCCGCGGATTTCTGTCAAGTCCTAACACATTTGTGTGTTGCTGTTTTTTCTTTGTTTTTGCTGGCAGCTTGCTGGTTGAGATGGGGCGGAGATCTAGGAACTACTCGGCTGCAGCTCAACCGGATCTTGCTTCTTGCTCTTCAATGGCTGCTGCCAAGAAGATGCCCGTCCTGAACACCCCCTACAATGCCGGTATGATCCAAACGATTGCCGGGGAGTGGAACCCCAACATCATGTCTGTTTTCGCGGGGGTAGGGATGGAGCAGTTTTGCAAGCTCAAGGCTTTAGGCAATAATAATCGCATATTTTCCATGTCCCTGCTCGCTAGGATAGATCCTAAAACTATGAAGATGGACATGGGGGACGGAAACTTTGTTGTGATTGACTCTAGGGAGGTAGCAAAATGCATAGGATTGAACCCTAGCGGGAAAAAGATCGATATCCGGGCTGGTGCTTGCTTGCCAGACCGGGAAGAGTTACTAGGGAAGTTTCATGCCATCTTAGAGACTGGCATGCCCAAAACATGCAAGATTCCAATTGTGAGAGTTAAAAAGATAGTGCAAAACACTAGCAAAGTAGCAATCGTGGGGGCGGAGAGAGAGAGAGAGAAAATGATGGCCGCGTGCACAATCCTCGCAGCATCCACATTTCTTCTTCCTAGAGGAGCCCATCCGAAGATTTCGAATGAGCTGTTGCCTGTTCTTGCTGAGCCGAACAAAATATCGGAATATGATTTGTGTGACTACGTGGTGGAGGGGTTGAGAGAGGCTGCAGCAAAACTGAGGGATGATTTGTTGCATGACCCATCTCAGCTTTCTCTTCAGGGGTGCCTCCTTGTTCCTCAGGTTAGACAAGCAAAATCCGTTTGTTTACTAGCACATGCATGCGAGTTATGCAAAATGGTCACTGATTTCATTTTGTTTAATTGATTCTACAAATTGAAGATCATCTTCTGTGACTACCATGAGCATGGCATGGAAGGGCGTGAGCAGCTACCACTTCCTCGGATGGCGTCGTACTCCGATCTGTTGATGAAGCTTCAGATACGCAAGCACGCAACCAAGAACGGAGTGGATGCAGGCTTCGAGGTAAACAAATCGTCTTAAATGCCAGCTCATTAAATTCTACATGGTTGCTAACATTCTTTTCGATTGTTCCCTTGCAGGTATCTGATGTCCCCTGATCGCCGGCAATTAATGTGCCGTCCGGGAGTGCACCGCCTGCGTATTCTTGGACCACCCCAAGCCCTGGTGTGTGCGCCGCCCAGCCTGGATTTGCTGTGGCCCATGGGACAGAGATACCTGCGCAGGTGCAATTTTGTATCTTGTTTGCTACCGCTGGGATTTGTCTTATTTGGTTCGGTTGTCGGAAGCAGAAAAAACTAATCTGGCTTTTTTGTCCATGGCTCATCTATTAGATTCTGGCTGCACTTAAGGAGGCAGTGGCACATCAGTTCAAGAAAAGGGAGGAGGAGTTCTTGAAGATGGTGGACGATGCCAAGGAGAAGGTGCTGGCGGAAATACGGTGCAAGACGGAAGCCAAACGACAGAGAGAACTAGAAGACACACTAGAGGATTTCATGGACAGGGTGAAGAGGCAGGCTCCAATGGCGGTGGCGTTCCCCAACGTCACACCGTCTTCTCATGTGCCAAGAAGCAAAATAGGTAATCTTTCGTCTGTCCTCTTGCAACATGCTGTAGTTTCGATTATTTTTAGCTTTGTTTTCAAGTTGGCCATGCATGCACTCTGCTAAATGGATTGGAAGTCAGCATGTGCGGCCATGAAAATGTTTGGTCTTGCATGCATGCAGTAGTGGGGTCCATGTGTGGTTGTGATGTTTTTGCATGAGAGTGGGCCATGCGATGCATGCAGATGCATGAGCTTTGTCACGCTGTTGTTTTATTCCTAGAAATAAATGACTTTTCCATCTAATCCAAGCGAATGACGTTAAAATGTGACTTTCAAATAGATATCGTGCAAGACCTAGCTACTACTTCACGTGAAGCTGCTCAATCTCTGATGGTTGCTGTGGTCCGTAACGAGGAAACACGTAGCCCCCCAGGTGCGCATGTCCATGATAGAAAAGCAAAAACTTATTGCATTTTTCAATCGATGGCATGTTTCAAGACAAACTGAAATGTTTAGTTTTTGATGCCAGCTGGGGAAACAGGTATTTCACTAGCCTCTGGAAGCAAGAACCATAACGTGCATGTGCCTCCGATGGAGCATGGAAAAGGTATACAATTGATTAGAAACCATTCTTAATTAGCCGCGTCGTCCGTTGGATCTTCATACCTGTACTAATTATGTTGAAAATATGCCCTAGAGGCAATAATAAAAACATTATTATTATATTTTCTTGTTCATGATAATTGTCTTTATTCATGTTATAATTGTGTTATCCGGAAATCGTAATACATGTGTGAATAATAGACACCAACATGTCCCTAGTAAGCCTCTAGTTGACTAGCTCGTTGATCAACAGATAGTCATGTTTTCCTGACTATGGACATTGGATGTCATTGATAACGAGATCACATCATTAGGAGAATGATGTGATGGACAAGACCCAATCCTAAACATAGCATAAGATCGTATAGTTCGTTTGCTAGAGTTTTTCCAATGTCAAGTATCTTTTCCTTAGACCATGAGATCGTGTAACTCCCGGATACCGTAGGAGCGCTTTGGGTGTATTAAACGTCACAGCGTAACTGGGTGACTATAAAGGTATACTACGGGTATCTCCGAAAGTGTCTGTTGGGTTGACACGGATCAAGACTGAGATTTGTCACTCCGTATGACAGAGAGGTATCTCGGGGCCCACTCGGTAATGCATCATCATAATAAGCTCAAAGTGACCAAGTGTCTGATCACGGGATCATGCATTACGGTATGAGTAAAGTGACTTGCCGGTAACGAGATTGAACGAGGTATTGAGATACCGACAATCGAATCTCGGGCAAGTAACGTACCGATTGACAAAGGGAATTGTATATGGGGTTGCTTGAATCCTCGACATCGTGGTTTATCCGATGAGATCATCGAGGAGCATGTGGGAGCCAACATGGGTATCCAGATCCCGCTGTTGGTTATTGACCAGAGAGCAATCTCGGTCATGTCTACATGTCTCCCGAACCCGTAGGGTCTACACACTTAAGGTTCGGTGACGCTAGGGTTGTAGGGATATGTATATGCAGTAACCCGAATGTTGTTCAGAGTCCCGGATGAGATCCCGGACGTCACTAGGAGTTCCGGAATGGTCCGGAGGTAAAGAATTATATATAGGAAGTGCTATTTCGGCCATCGGGACAAGTTTCGGGGTCACCGGTATTGTATCGGGACCACTGGAAGGGTCCCGGGGGTCCACCGGGTGGGGCCACCTATCCCGGAGGGCCCCATGGGCTGAAGTGGGAAGGGATCCAGCCCAAAGTGGGCTGGGGCGCCACTTCCCTAGGGCCCATGCGCCTAGGTGGGGGAAACCCAAAAGGGGGGGGGCGCCCCCTTGCTTGAGGGGGCGAGCCCCCCACCCCTTGGCCGCCGCCCCCCTAGGAGATTGCATCTCCTAGGGCCGGCGCCCCCCCCTAGGCCCCCCTATATATAGTGGGGGGGATGGAGGACCTCTCACCTTGGCCTTTGGTGCCTCCCTCTCCCTCTCCAACACCTCCTCCTCCTCCATAGAGCTTGGCGAAGCCCTGCCGGAGTACTGCAGCTTCATCACCACCACGCCGTCGTGCTGCTGCTGGAGCCATCTTCATCAACCTCTCCTTCCCCCTTGCTGGATCAAGAAGAAGGAGACGTCACGCTGACCGTACGTGTGTTGAACGCGGAGGTGCCGTCCGTTCGGCGCTAGGATCTCCGGTGATTTGGATCACGTCGAGTACGACTTCCTCATCCCCGTTCTTTGAACGCTTCCGCGCGTGATCTACAAAGGTATGTAGATGCAATCCGATCACTCGTTGCTAGATGAACTCCTAGATGGATCTTGGTGAAACCGTAGGAAATTTTTTTGTTTTCTGCAACGTTCCCCAACAGTGGCATCATGAGCTAGGTCTATGCGTAGTTCTCTTTGCACGAGTAGAACACAATTTGTTGTGGGCGTAGATGTTGTCAACTTTCTTGCCGCTACTAGTCTTATCTTGCTTCAGCAGTATTGTGGGATGAAGCGGCCGGACCAACCTTACACGTACGCTTACGTGAGACCGGTTCCACCGACTAACATGCACTAGTTGCATAAGGTGGTTGGCGGGTGTCTGTCTCTCCCACTTTAGTTGGAGCAGATTCGATGAAAAGGGTCCTTATGAAGGGTAAATAGAAGTTGACAAATCACGTTGTGGCTTTCACGTAGGTAAGAAAACGTTCTTGCTAGAACCCTATTGCAGCCACGTAAAACTTGCAACAACAATTAGAGGACGTCTAACTTGTTTTTGCAGCAAGTGTTCTGTGATGTGATATGGCCAAAGTTGTGATGAATGATGAATGATATATATATGTGATGTATGAGATCATGTTCTTGTAATAGGAATCACGACTTGCATGTCGATGAGTATGACAACCGGCAGGAGCCATAGGAGTTGTCTTTATTTTTTGTATGACCTGCGTGTCATTGAGAAACGCCATGTAAATTACTTTACTTTATTGCTAAACGTGTTAGCCATAGTAGTAGAAGTAATAGTTGGCGAACAACTTCATGGAGACACGATGATGGAGATCATGGTGTCATGCCAGTGACAAGATGATCATGGAGCCCCAAGATGGAGATCAAAGGAGCTATGTGATATTGGCCATATCATGTCACTATTATTATTTGATTGCATGTGATGTTTATCATGTTTTATACATCTTGTTTACTTAGAACGACGGTAGTAAATAAGATGATCCCTCATAATAATTTCAAGAAAGTGTTCCCCCTAACTGTGCACCATTGCGACAGTTCGTTGTTTCGAAGCACCACGTGATGATCGGGTGTGTTAGATTCCGACGTTCACATACAACGGGTGTAAGACAGATTTACACATGCAAAACACTTAGGTTGACTTGACGAGCCTAGCATGTACAGACATGGCCTCGGAACACAAAAGACCGAAAGGTCGAGCATGAGTCGTATAGAAGATACGATCAACATGAAGATGTTCACCGACGTTGACTAGTTCGTCTCACGTGATGATCGGACACGGCCTAGTTAACTCGGATCATGTTATACTTAGATGACTGGAGGGATGTCTATCTGAGTGGGAGTTCATTGAATAATTTGATTAGATGAACTTAATTATCATGAACTTAGTCTAAAATCTTTACAATATGTCTTGTAGATCAAATGGCCAACGTTGTCCTCAACTTCAACGCGTTCTAGAGAAAACCAAGATGAAAGACGATGGCAGCAACTATACGGACTGGGTCCGGAACCTGAGGATCATCCTCATAGCTGCCAAGAAAGATTATGTCCTACAAGCACTGCTAGGTGAAGCACCCGTCCCACAGAACCAAGACGTTATGAACGCTTGGCAGACACGTGCTGATGATTACTCCCTCGTTCAGTGCGGCATGCTTTACAGCTTAGAAACGGGGCTCCAAAAAACGTTTTGAGAGACACGGAGCATATGAGATGTTCAAAGAGCTGAAAATGGTTTTCTAAGCTCATGCCCGGGTCGAGAGATATGAAGTCTCCGACAAGTTTTTTAGCTGTAAGATGGAGGAAAATAGTTCTGTCAGTGAGCACATACTCACAATGTCTAGGTTACATAACCGCTTGACTCAGCTGGGAGTTAATCTCCCGGATGACGCAGTCATTGACAGAATCCTTCAGTCGCTTCCACCAAGCTACAAGAGCTTTGTGATGAACTTCAATATGCAGGGGATGGAAAAGACTATTCCTGAATTATTTGCAATGCTGAAATCAGCAGAGGTAGAAGTCAAAAAGGAACATCAAGTGTTGATGGTGAATAAAACCACTAAGTTCAAGAAAGGTAAGGGTAAGAAGAACTTCAAGAAGGACGGCAAGGGAGTTGCCGCGCCCGGTAAGCAAGCTACCGGGAAGAAGCCAAAGAATGGACCCAAGCCCGAGACTGAGTGCTTTTATTGCAAAGGAAGTGGTCACTGGAAGCGGAACTGCCCCAAATACTTAGCGGACAAGAAGGCCGGCAAAACAAAAGGTATATGTGATATACATGTAATTGATGTGTACCTTACCAGTACTCGTAGTAGCTCCTGTGTATTTGATACCGGTGCAGTTGCTCACATTTGTAACTCAAAGCAGGAGCTGCGGAATAAGCGGAGACTGGCGAAGGACGAGGTGACGATGCGCGTCGGGAATGGTTCCAGGGTCGATGTGATCGCCGTCGGCACGCTACCTCTGCATTTATCTACGGGATTAGTTTTAAACCTCAATAATTGTTATTTAGTGCCAGCTTTGAGCATGAACATTGTATTGGGATCTCGTTTAATTCGAGATGGCTACTCATTTAAATCCGAGAATAATGGTTGTTCTATTTATATGAGAGATATGTTTTATGGTCATGCTCCGATGGTGAATGGTTTATTCTTAATGAATCTCGAGCGTAATGCTACACATGTTCATAGTGTAAATACCAAAAGATGTAAGGTTGATAATGATAGTCTCACATACTTGTGGCACTGCCGCCTTGGTCACATAGGTGTCAAACGCATGAAGAAGCTCCATGCAGATGGACTTTTAGAGTCTCTTGATTATGAATCATTTGACACGTGCGAACCATGCCTCATGGGTAAAATGACCAAGACTCCGTTCTCAGGAACAATGGAGCGAGCAACCAACTTATTGGAAATCATACATACTGATGTGTGCGGTCCAATGAGCGTTGAGGCTCGCGATGGCTATCGTTATGTTCTCACCCTCACTGATGACTTGAGTAGATATGGGTATGTCTACTTAATGAAACACAAGTCTGAAACCTTTGAAAAGTTCAAGGAATTTCAGAGTGAGGTTGAGAATCAACGTGACAGAAAAATCAAGTTTTTGTGATCAGATCATGGAGGAGAATACTTGAGTCACGAATTTGGCACACACTTAAGAAAATGTGGAATAGTTTCACAACTCACGCCGCCTGGAACACCTCAGCGTAATGGTGTGTCCGAACGTCGTAATCGCACTCTATTAGATATTGTGCGATCTATGATGTCTCTTACCGATTTACCGCTATCTTTTTGGGGCTATGCTTTAGAGACTGCCGCATTCACTTTAAATAGGGCCCCGTCGAAATCCGTTGAGATGACACCGTATGAATTATGGTTTGGGAAGAAACCTAAGCTGTCGTTTCTAAAAGTTTGGGGATGCGATGCTTATGTCAAGAAACTTCAACCTGAAAAGCTCGAACCCAAGTCGGAAAAATGCTCTTCATAGGATACCCTAAAGAAACTATTGGGTATACCTTCTACCTCAGATCCGAAGGCAAGATCTTTGTTGCCAAGAATGGATCCTTTCTAGAGAAAGAGTTTCTCTTGAAAGAAGTAAGTGGGAGGAAAGTAGAACTTGATGTAGTATTACCTCTTGAACCGGAAAATGGCGCAACTCAAGGAAATGTTCCTGAGGTGCCTGCACCGACTAGAGAGGAAATTAATGATGATGATCACGAAACTTCAGATCAAGTTGCTACTGAACTTGGTAGGTCCACAAGGACACGTTCCGCACCAGAGTGGTACGGCAACCCTGTCTTAGAAATCATGTTGTTAGACAACGGCGAACCTTCGAACTACGAAGAAGCGATGGCGGGCCCGGATTCCGACAAATGGCTAGAAGCCATGAAATCCGAGATAGGATCCATGTATGAAAACGAAGTATGGACTTTGACTGACTTGCCTGTTGAGCGGCGAGCCATAGAAAATAAATGGATCTTTAAGAAGACAGACGCGGATGGTAATGTGACCATCTATAAAGCTCGTCTTGTCGCTAAGGGTTATCGACAAGTTCAAGGGGTTGACTACGATGAGACTTTCTCACCGGTAGCGAAGCTAAAGTCCGTCCGAATCATGTTAGCAATTGCCGCATTCTATGATTATGAGATATGGCAAATGGACGTCAAAACGGCATTCCTTAATGGTTTCCTTAAGGAAGAATTGTATATGATGCAGCCGGAAGGTTTTGTCGATCCTAAGAATGCTGACAAGGTGTGCAAGCTCCAACGCTCGATTTATGGGCTGGTGCAAGCATCTCGGAGTTGGAACATTCGCTTTGATGAGATGATCAAAGCGTTTGGGTTTATGCAGACTTATGGAGAAGCCTGCGTTTACAAGAAAGTGAGTGGGAGCTCTGTAGCATTTCTCATACTATATGTAGATGACATACTTTTGATGGGAAATGATATAGAACTCTTGGACAGCATTAAGGCCTACTTGAATAAGAGTTTTTCAATGAAGGACCTTGGAGAAGCTGCTTATATATTAGGCATCAAGATCTATAGAGATAGATCGAGACGCCTCATAGGTCTTTCACAAAGCACATACCTTGATAAGATATTGAAGAAGTTCAATATGGATCAGTCTAAGAAGGGGTTCTTACCTGTGTTACAAGGTGTGAAATTGAGCTCAGCTCAATGTCCGACCACAGCAGAAGATATAGAAGAGATGAGTGTCATCCCCTATGCCTCAGCCATAGGTTCTATTATGTATGCCATGCTGTGTACCAGACCTGATGTAAACCTTGCCGTAAGTTTGGTAGGAAGGTACCAAAGTAATCCCGGCAAGGAACATTGGACAGCGGTCAAGAATATCCTGAAGTACCTGAAAAGGACTAAGGAAATGTTTCTCGTTTATGAAGGTGACGAAGAGCTCGTCGTAAAGGGTTACGTCGATGCTAGCTTCGACACAGATCTAGATGACTCTAAGTCACAAACCGGATACGTGTATATTTTGAATGGTGGGGCAGTAAGCTGGTGCAGTTGCAAGCAAAGCGTCGTGGCGGGATCTACATGTGAAGCGGAGTACATGGCAGCCTCGGAGGCAGCGCATGAAGCAATATGGGTGAAGGAGTTCATCACCGACCTAGGAGTCATACCCAATGCGTCGGGGCCAATCAAACTCTTCTGTGACAACACTGGAGTTATTGCACTTGCCAAGGAGCCCAGGTTTCACAAGAAGACCAGGCACATCAAGCGTCGCTTCAACTCCATTCGTGAAAATGTTCAAGATGGAGACATAGATATTTGTAAAGTACATACGGACCTTAATGTAGCAGATCCGTTGACTAAACCTCTCGCTAGAGCAAAACATGATCAACACCAGAATTCCATGGGTGTTCGATTCATCACAATGTAACTAGATTATTGACTCTAGTGCAAGTGGGAGACTGTTGGAAATATGCCCTAGAGGCAATAATAAAAGCATTATTATTATATTTCCTTGTTCATGATAATTGTCTTTATTCATGCTATAATTGTGTTATCCGGAAATCGTAATACATGTGTGAATAATAGACACCAACATGTCCCTAGTAAGCCTCTAGTTGACTAGCTCGTTGATCAACAGATAGTCATGTTTTCCTGACTATGGACATTGGATGTCATTGATAACGAGATCACATCATTAGGAGAATGATGTGATGGACAAGACCCAATCCTAAACATAGCATAAGATCGTATAGTTCGTTTGCTAGAGTTTTTTCAATGTCAAGTATCTTTTCCTTAGACCATGAGATCGTGTAACTCCCGGATACCGTAGGAGTGCTTTGGGTGTACCAAACGTCACAACGTAACTGGGTGACTATAAAGGTATACTACGGGTATCTCTGAAAGTGTCTGTTGGGTTGACACGGATCAAGACTGGGATTTGTCACTTCGTATGACGGAGAGGTATCTCTGGGCCCACTCGGTAATGCATCATCATAATGAGCTCAAAGTGACCAAGTGTCTGATCACGGGATCATGCATTACGGTATGAGTAAAGTGACTTGCCGGTAACGAGATTGAACGAAGTATTGGGATACCGACGATCGAATCTCGGGCAAGTAACATACCGATTGACAAAGGGAATTGTATACGGGGTTGCTTGAATCCTCGAGATCGTGGTTCATCCGATGAGATCATCGAGGAGCATGTGGGAGCCAACATGGGTATCCAGATCCCGCTGTTGGTTATTGACCGGAGAGCAATCTCGGTCATGTCTACATGTCTCCCGAACCCGTAGGGTCTACACACTTAAGGTTCGGTGACGCTAGGGTTGTAGGGATATGTATATGCAGTAACCCGAATGTTGTTAGGAGTCCCGGATGAGATCCCGGACGTCACGAGGAGTTCCGGAATGGTCCGGAGGTAAAGAATTATATATAGGAAGTGCTATTTCGGCCATCGGGACAAGTTTCGGGGTCACCAGTATTGTACCGGGACCACCGGAAGGGTCCCGGGGGTCCACCGGGTGGGGCCACCTATCCCGGAGGGCCCCATGGGCTGAAGTGGGAAGGGATCCAGCCCAAAGTGGGCTGGGGCGCCACTTCCCTAGGGCCCATGCGCCTAGGTGGGGGAAACCCTAAGGGGGGGGGGGGCCTTGCTTGGGGGGCAAGCCCCCCACCACTTGGCCGCCGCCCCCTAGGAGATTGCATCTCCTAGGGCCGGTGCCCCCCCTAGGCCCCCTATATATAGTGGGGGGGATGGAGGACCTCTCACCTTGGCCTTTGGTGCCTCCCTCTCCCTCTCCAACACCTCCTCCTCCTTCATAGAGCTTGGCGAAGCCCTGCCGGAGTACTGCAGCTCCATCACCACCACGCCGTCGTGCTGCTGCTGGAGCCATCTTCCTCAACCTCTCCTTCCCCCTTGCTGGATCAAGAAGAAGGAGACGTCACGCTGACCGTACGTGTGTTGAACGCGGAGGTGCCATTCGTTCGGCGCTAGGATCTCCGGTGATTTGGATCACGTCGAGTACGACTTCCTCATCCCCGTTCTTTGAACACTTCCGCGCGTGATCTACAAAGGTATGTAGATGCAATCCGATCACTCGTTGCTAGATGAACTCCTAGATGGATCTTGGTGAAACCGTAGGAAATTTTTTTGTTTTCTGCAACGTTCCCCAACAAATTATGCCTTATATTTTTGCAGAAATTGTTGTTTCGGAACCAATGGGTGTTGATGAAGTTGAAGATAAGCCAATGATCGAAGACCGTAAAGGAAAAGGACCAGCACTAAACGGTGAGTTGACACGATTGATAGATGTTATCGGCGTTTTTAGCAATGGTCTAGCTTCTCACTAGTCAGAACTATGAGACTGTGTGCAGTGGGTGGGCGCATGTGTACTAGGCAGATGACAATGCAGGAGGCACTGGGTGCGGATCGACGACAGACCAAGTTGTGCCAGTCGTACACCAAGAATGTGACCAAGTTATGTACGAAGGTGCGTACGACGTGGGTATGGTACTCAATGCATTGTCTTTGCGTCGAAAAACAGGAACTAATCACCTCGTTCGTGATCCATTTTGCAGCTAGTGTGCTTGAAGGTGCAGGGCTGGGCGTTGCTAATGCAGCTGGCATTGCGACGCTTACTCCCATAGGAAACAAGAGGATTGCGCTCCCAGATGGTGGCCAACAGAGTACCCCTGGTCCTCTAGGTTAGTCAAGAACTGAACATATGCATTTTTTTTTGCCACGTGGCAGCACCGCTTAACTGTTGCCATGTACTCGCAGCTATGGTTCCAGCAATGCCTCCGTCGCTACCGCCACCTCCGCCGGAATATGGATATTCACCATCTGAGTTGGAGCTTCACCATGTTTTTTATCCGGATTACGTGTGCGCTGACTTCTATGAGTCCATCTTGCTGCTCACCAACCCAAATGAACTAAGCAGGTTAATTACCATGGACGTATTGTTTGCACGATTTTGAGAGCAAGCTGTTGTGGATGTAGTTAAAATGCCATTGTTGCTGTATGTGTTTTTTAGGACTTGGTTTGAGCACCACTCCCCTACTGTGCTGAGGATAGATGGTCACAAGATTAAGTACCAGTTCAGTTTGCATGGAGAGATGATGTACACTAGACTTGATGCTTGGGTGCGTGGGTGGAATGAGAGGGAGAGGAGAATGATGGAGAGGGTCCACCTGCCAAACTGGAGGGCTCTGGCCCCACCAGATGCTGTGGTGAGTGCATATTCAATAATGCATCAGCTTAGTGTAAGCATAACCTGACTCGAGTCATCTCAGTGACATCTTTGCGCCTTTCTCGTTTTTTTATGAAGCTCCACATGGAAAACATTGATACTTAGGTGGGGAATGCTATGTTGATTGGCTTGCTTGCTGCGCCAAACCTTGGGTTCAGGCTTGCCACTTGTCGTTTGGTGCGTTAAACAAACCTCGGAATTGCAGACTTTGTTTATTGCACAGAAATGCTTCGAACTCACATCAGAAACCTTTTCTTTGCAGATCATGTTCCCCGTCTGGCTCAATCACGAGTGGTGCTTGTACGTCTTCGACATGGAGCGCACCAGGCTCACGGTCTTTGATCCCTTGTACACACAGCTGTCTGCGCACGTGTACGAGGGGAAGCATGGGGGGACAGTGCACATGCTTCTAAGAGTAATGCAAATCCTTGGGACGATACTGGTGGACGGTTGGCACATGGACATTTCTGCATGGACCGTGGTGTACAACCAGGACATGCATGTGGCATGCGGCAGGTACGTATTGAAATGCCATTCGTTCTAGCTGATCACGCCCTGGTTACATCATGTGCTAAATGCGTGTTTGGCAAACTAAATGTTTCAGCGGTGAATCTCCTGGCTACCTTGCTTATTATGCTGACAACTACAATGGTCACGAACTGGAGCAAGCTGTCCCAGTGGTAAGTTTGCTCCCTTTCCGTGTAACTAGTTACCGCAACTACATGAGTTATCAACAGCATTATGATGATGCCTTCTTTTTTGCATGAACAAACAAAAGGTTGGTCTCCCCGGGCGGCACCAGAGGATGCTGTATGAGACAATTGCCTGCCACGGAACACTACTCCTCGCCCAGGATTCATGGAGCAGGTGGAGGAGGAGGAGTAGGATCCAGTTGCCATGCCATGGTGTCAAGCTTTTGGACTTCCGCTGGCACTGATGGACGAGCGTCGTTTGTTCTTAAATATAGAACTTAACCGTGTATCATTTTGTAACTGGCTTGTTGCTGGTTCTGCCTGTCAATGTCACGTGCTGGACGTGGCAGATGGGTGGTTGGTTGAACCTATTTAGTTGTAATCATCTATGGTGTGTGCTGCTCTGCGTGACAGCTTCACAATTTGCAAGATGGTGTGTTGTTTGTGTTGACCTAGATTTGGTCCTCTTAACATACAAACTACGGGGTTGATTTGTCAAATGGCAGCATAGTTGGGTGAACTGTGCGACTGGATTGGTACCTAACAAACTAGTGAGCGTACCTAGTTGGCTAGGAGACGTGTATCTCTGCGGCTCCACATGTACGCGCCAGCCAAATGGGTGCCGCGAGCCGCACCAGCCACAAAATTTGAAAGAATCAGACCGTTGGGAGGGAGCCGTTGGCTATATAATGACCATGCCAGGCACCCAGCGCCACCATCCTCTAACACACACATCCAACGGCAATGTCTTATTCCATTTCTTCAAGCTCTAGACCGGCTTCTTCCTCCAGGCCTGGCTTCCATGGGCAAAAAAGGTCCCCGGTGAGGTACAGGGTGGGGCCTATGGACTACGAACCACCGACGCCTTGTGAATGCAAGCACAAGCCAAAAGCAGCCATGTGAATCTCCTGGAGTGACGAGAACCCTGGAAGAAGGTACAAAACACGTGCCATGTCAAGGGTAAGTCAATCTTACAACCAACCTGTTTCTGCTGTGTTTTGCCGCGAGCTTTCTAGTTGATATGATGTGCTATGGTTTGGGCTCAGATGGGAGGTTGCAACTTCTACGAGTGGCACGACGATCCCATTGAAGATCCCTTCCTGAAGCAACTACTGATTGATTTGCGAGACAAGGTTCGCCTGCTGGAGAGGATGAATTCTGAACTACACAGGGGAGCGATGGCTGTGCAAGAGAGGCAGGTTGTCCAGGCAGAGAATCGTCTAGCTCCAGTAGCTCGTCTGCCTGCGACTGCAAGGTGTGGCTACTGGAAGAATGTGGCCCTGTTTGTGTTGGTTGTGGCACTGGTGTGGAATGTTTTATTTGTCTAGGAAATTTTTTGGTAGCCCAGTTTGGATAATATCTAACGTTGGTGTCCAAACATGTATCCCCATGTCTATCTTGTAACTGCAGCACATGAAAACTAGTTTGACATAACTTGTTTGCATTTAGCTCTGATAAGATTCATTACAACATGGGATTAAAATGGGGAGATGCTAGGCACACAAATACCATATCTAGTCAAGCTGTCCCACAAATGGCGACCTCTTCCTTAAAACAACAATGTTTGCCTACAGAACGACAAATGACCCTTTAATTGCTTCGAGCGAGTCGCTAGCAGCTTTTGTTTGATTTCCTTGCGTCCTCATCAGCTCGTACAGCATGAGGTTGCTGTGCGATACGAGTGTTTCCTACGAGATAAGATAGTCAGCGAGACATTAGTTTTTTTGAATAATTAAATCATCCTCAGGGGCTGGGTGTTTCATTCAATCTGAAGAGCTTACTTTGGTGAGTGGGATTTGCAACTTGTCACCGTCATAGTTCCTTGCAAAAAAAGTGGCACATAATCCGGCTTCGTCCCTGCATATTGAATTAAAGAATGGAAACCAAGAAGTGAGAATTACTTGACAAGGATAGTGGTTGTTCATGTATAGGCAGTGGTGGATCAGGGGGGCTTACTTGTGAAATTGTTCTCTCATTATGATTGGAAATGTACGTGTCCAGTGAGTTGATTCACAATGCCATGAACTGAAAAAACTATAGAGGCAGTTGAACAGAGCAACATGAAGTTTGTTGCTCACAAATTCATGGATGCTGACTCGGCGATTACTGTATCCGAATGGGCCGACAGCAGGGTCATAAACGACGATTCGCTTGCGCAACATGTCAAATGCATAAACCACCCAGCCATCTGGGAGAATAGCTGGAATAAACCACTGACAAATGGACATGGAAAAAAAGTGATTTCAATGGGGATGTAAGGTTCCACAAAAAAGGAAAGTGTTTGAATGATGTCGGATTACCATGCGGCATGATGCTGGGTTGCAAGAGGCGGTTCCCTCCCGCAAGCTAGCCCTAATGGAGTGCACAATCAGTGGGTCGGCATTGGACAGAACAGTTGTCTGCACATTCAGAAAGGGGGTGCGGTCAGTAAAAACGTGTCATAAAATTCAAATTGGGGCATGGTATGATGGTGTCGCTCACCGCAAAATTAGGCTCGATGTATTTCCTCCACATCATACCAGGGGTGTCTTTTGAGAAGCTCATGTCAAGTTGGGCAAGTCTGCGGAAGATGGAAGTACAAATTTCATGGGACATTTTCTTGTGTGCCACAAGCTGTTGCTGAATATCTAAGCCATCCACTGAGATGAAACGAGGTTTGGGGTGTACAACCCATGGCCTGTTAATCAGAAAAGATGAATGGCAAAGGTTAGTGCTTGCCTCTGAAAAATTAGAGACCCATCAGTGTATGTTTGCTGAGTGGTTATGCTTGCCTCTGAAGATTTAAGGTAGAAGCTGCTGCCATCCAGTCTCTTATAGCTCTGAGAGCGTTCTCGGGTGGTGGTGCGGTTACTGTACCAACAACCCATGGGTCTCTGCCGAAATTGCATTTAGGAAGGTCGATCTTCAAAGGTGCGCCTTCAGTAGTTGATCCAAACAAGACGCACTCAGGAGATGGCCGGATCTCAGCATAATATGTTACAAGAATGGCCGTTAGATCATCGTACATACTGGCAATCATGCTAGCAATCTCCATAACCGATGAATCCTGTGCTATGGACATCTGGCTTTGCTTGTCAATCTCATCGCGTGATCATTGCTTCTTTGCTAACCCAGAGTGCACGCTAGATGATATACTTCCTTCCCTTTTTCTAGATGCTGTGCTGGTAGCTGACATGGCTCCTGCGAAAGTAATAACATGAAGGATGTTGGGATTGTTTTGTTTCTTGGGGAAGTTCTTGGAAAAGCTTCATGTTCTTGACGTACCTTCATGGTGGCCTGGTGCAGGCAAGCGTGGCCCAACCTTGCTTACTAAAGGAGTGTTGAATTGGTTCTGGACTGTTGATGTTGTAGGATGTGGTTGACAGTTGGTTATGCCTTCACCATTCAAAATGCAAGATTTGCGGCCGAATGCCTTGCAGCAGGTACAACTTTCTGCTAGACAGGCCATAAGCTTGTCTGTGAAAGTGAACATGTTTGTCTGGAATGCTTGGCACATTTCTGTTATATTAGCGAGACCACGTGCATTCTGCTCGCGAAGAAGAATACCCAGCTTCTCTGCTGACTAAATGTTTGTTAGAGAGATAAATGGTTAGTCACAAGGCATGAATATGTGTCATCACAGGGCAACAGAGAAATGGTCATGTTTGGGCACACTTACTATGCTCGGGTATTTTGTGCGGATGTAATTTGAAAAATCTTGTGGGCCAGTCCTTGTGTAATTACACCGTATCATTGGCGTGGATGGTATGCTTGCTCTTTTAGGGGCTGTTGCTTGTTTGGGGGGATTTAGGGAGCATGTATCTTTCGCCTGGAGTTCAATCAGCTGGCTAACAGAGAGCTCGAGCCGAACCTAAAGCAAACAGTGAGAGTTTTTAGGATGGTGCGTGAAAAAACAAGTACAAGAAAATATAGCACAAACCGCAAACTTCAATTATTAAGAAGACGATGATTACCGCTCCCCCGTGGTAGGAAATCACCCCAGGAGATATGTTCACTTCAATCTTCTCAACCATCTTCCTCATTGAATCATAATCATACAAACCTATGCGTGGGGTTATTTCTCGTGGCTTGTTTAGTATACCAAGGTCGAGACAATCGAGAACAAAAACCTGATTTATATGTAACGACAACATAGAACAAATGCATTAACATGGGCTCTAGATTGGCACAGCAAGAAGATTGAAAAATGAAAAAGCTCACTAGTTTGTGCAAAGTGGTCCACATACCTGCAGAAACAAGTGACAACCAACTATGTGGATGGTTGAGTTTCTCTTTGAAACATCTGTCTTGAACTTTCTGACGGCTTGAAACAAGTTTTTCAGTACATACCCTCCCCAGTTCCAACTCTTGATCTTGCTAATGTCATTCAGTGCAGCCCAGAAGTCTATGGATATATAATCATGTTTGGAGGTGGGAGCCAGCACATGACCGATTATAAAAATAACAAATGCAATCTTGAAACAGTCCTGCTGTATTTGGGAGGACGTTTCTGATAAAGCTCCAAGCAAAACATTTTCAGCTGCTTTTAGGCTATGTGTGCCTTTGTCGCTGAATGATGCTGCCATTCGGGTGTACTCGATGTAGGCTTCTGATGGCTTGACACCTTCGCCGTTTATATCGGATTCACCGGAGGGGGTGCCAAAAACATAATTAAGATTCTGTTCGGACAGTTCAAGCACGCCCTGTTCCTCAAGGTTGATTGTGCTGGATTCTACATGCACTCGGTCCATTAAAAAAGCGCTATACTTCAGATTAATCTTCTGCCATGCCTTCACCTCTAGAAACCCCCCAAAACCAGTCTCCATAACTAGCTGCCGCTTGAGATCACTGAACTTGGCAACAACTGAACCAACTTTGAGCAATGAAAGCCTGGAAGTAAAACATGGTGTCCCTGGTAATCCAGTGGAACCACCTGAACCATCCTCGTCGCTAACCCAATCTTCTGGGGATTGGTCACTATTTTCTACACGATTAATCACCATAGCAGCTTGTATCCCGCTAAATAAATCTGTCATCCTCACTTCTCTAACTGCCTCACGGCAAAAAACTTCTGCCTATGCGAACAGAAGCGAGCTAGGGATGAGCAAAACACCACGAACAGAGAAGGATACGGCACCACAACGCGAGAAACATAGGAGGGGGGCGAGGGTGGGTACCTTTCGGGAGAACTCTTCCGCCGTAGGCCACACGCCGCCGGCCAAGAATCAACCTCGGCGTCGCCTGGACGCCCGGGGATGAGGGAGTCGGTGCTCCGGCTGGCTCCTTCAGACCAAAAGCAGGGGAAGAACAGCGGGGGTTGGAGAGATGAATGTCCGGGGCAGGGATAGATGGAGACAACTGTGGGTGAGGTGACGGCGTAGTAAATTCCAATAAGAGACATGACTCTGAAAAGAGAACCAGGATGCGCGGCGCAAAGTTGATGCACAGCAGCGGGCCTCACGCATAATACCTGAACAGGCTAATGATATCTCTATGGTTATTAGCGGCCGTCACACCTAAATCCTGAACGCCTCCTCGACTTGAAATGTTCCAACCAAGTGTTTAACTTGTGTTAGATAACCATCATCACATGACATGCATCGTGGAAAATGTACTGAACGCATGGGGCACATCTTACTAACCCAGAACCTTGTCAATATCATGGGCAAGACATGAAATTAGTGAAACAAAACAACTTATTTGGTTCAGTACGGTGAACTGTAACTAAAGGAAACCAACTTGCGTGTTAGCTGGTCGTCAGAATGCCACGTCGTCCCGATTGAAGAAAATTGTGGCTGTGAATCACCAACGTTGCTCCACAGGGGAAATACACTTCGTACATGTCTCCGCCGTCCCCGGTCGAACATGTACAGCTCGCCAAAGCGGCCGCGTACATGTCAGCTGCGAGATAGAGGCCTATAGACTTTTGCATGTGCGTGGGACCTGGCTCCTCCAATACAGGCCAAAAATAAATGAAATACGCGAGGGATACGCGGCGAGCGGGAATCCACATGGCGTTTTCACGGCCTAGATACCGGCCTGCCACCCTGCAAAAAAAAAGATACCGGACTGCCTGGTGCGCGGCCGCTGTTCGCATTTTCCGCAGGGAAACCCCCTTTCTTACAAAAAAAACTATATATAGGTTCTCATAAGACATGCAAATGGCGATTGCTTATGTCATGATGAGGTTGTGATTTGCAGGTTTATAACAATGGATGAGTCTTTTCTGCTTGAGAACCGTGATGTGTTGAGAGCCATGTAAGAAGAGTACTCTGCACAACTGATTGCCTCCAGTCTAGATTTTCCAAGCTAATCAAGACACTGTTATCTGTTGAAACTTACGTTCCCACAAACCATCTTGCAGGGCCGAATGTGGCATTATGCTGGTTTAATTTTACGTTTGTGACCGGACAGACATATTTCCATGGAGCAACAAGGTAACTCCGCTGCTCTCGTTCCTTAGGGCATGCATTTGTAACATGTTTTTTCATTTGTCCTTTTTGTTTTGACAGAACTACAGCCGCGACCTGTTTATGTTTCTATATATTCTTCTCATCATAGCATCGACACTTACTTCGTTTAAGAAGCACCAGGAGGTATCTGCATTTTCTGGAAACTCCACACTCTATCTTAATCGCCACCAAACTGAGGAATGGAGAGGTTGGATGCAGGTTAGTAGTGATACTTCACCTTAGTACTTTTTGTTTTGCGGAGTTTCTCTAAAATTGCATTTACTAGAAGAATAGTCTGTAAAAAAGGTTGGGCTATATAACAGATAGTGCTAGACTAGAATAGACCAAGACAAACGGGGGCCACCTGCAGTATCCCTGGATTTTTAAGGAAGAATGAGATACAGAGAAGGCCTCTTGTTCTTTACATATATAAGGAGTATGGGGTAGATGGTAGTCTTAAGTAAGGTCTGCGAAAATGTTAAGGATAAGAAATGATTCAAGGAATTTGTTTGGTATTTTCTATACAATGAAAATTTTAACGAATGTGGTGGTTTTAGGGAACCTCCTAGAGTTGCTCTTAGTCAGAGTTCTTAGTCGAGTAATGCTACATTCACGGATAGTTACGGAGTTTTACATGGTGATTTACACTTGGCAGGTTGTGATTGGATTAGGGGGGGTGTTGGGGAACGTAGTAATTTCAAAAAAAATTCCTACGCACACGCAAGATCATGTGATGCATAGCAACGAGGGGAGAGTGTGATCTACGTACCTTGTAGATCGACAACGGAAGCGTTTGGTTGATGTAGTCGTACGTCTCCACGGCCGACCGATCAAGCACCGAAAATACGGCACCTCCGAGTTCTAGCACACGTTCAGCTCGATGACGATCCCCGGACTCCGATCCAGCAAAGTGTCGGGGAAGAGTTCCGTCAGCACGACGGCATGGTGACGATCTTGATGTACTACTGTAGCAGGGCTTCGCCTAAACTCCGCTACAATATTATCGAGGACTATGGTGAAAGGGGGCACCGCACACGGCTAAGAGTACGATCACGTGAATCAACTTGTGCCTATGGGGTGCCCCTTGCCTCAGTATATAAAGGATGGAGGAGGAGGAGGCCGGCCAAGGCAATTGGTGCGGCCAGGATGTGGAGTCCTACTAGGACTCCAAGTCCTAGTAGGAGTCCACCAAGAGGGGAGGAAGGGAGAAGGAAGTGGAGGAGAAGGAGAGGTGGCCGGCCCCCTTTTCCCTAGTCCAATTCGGACCAGAGGGGAGGGGGGGCGCAGCAGCCCCTTGGCCCTTTCTCCTCTTCCCACTAAAGCCCATCAAGGCCCATTGCTTCTCCCGTAACTACCCGGTACTCCGAAAAATACCCGAATCACTCGGAACCTTTCCGATGTCCGAATATAGTCGTCCAATATATCAATCTTTACGTCTCGAACATTTTGAGACTCCTCGTCATGTCCCCGATCTCATCCGGGACTCTGAACTCCTTCAGTACATCAAAATGTATAAACTCATAATATAATTGTCACAGTAACCTTAAGCGTGCCGACCCTACGGGTTCGAGAACAATGTAGACATGACCGAGACATGTCTCCGGTCAATAACCAATAGCGGAACCTGGATGCTCATATTGGCTCCTACATATTCTACGAAGATCTTTATCGGTCAGACCGCATAACAACATACGTTGTTCCCTTTGTCATCGGTATGTTACTTGCCCGAGATTCGATCGTCGGTATTCCAAATACCTAGTTCAATCTCGTTACCGGCAAGTCTCTTTACTCGTTCTGTAATACATCATCTCGCAACTAACTCATTGGTTGTAGTGCTTGCAAGGCTTAAGTGATGTGCATTACCGAGAGGGCCCAGAGATACCTCTTCGACAATCGGAGTGACAAATCCTAATCTCGAAATACGCCAACCCAACATGTACCTTTGGAGACACCTGTAGAGCTCCTTTATAATCACCCAGTTACGTTGTGACGTTTGGTAGCACACAAAGTGTTCCTCTGGTAAACGGGAGTTGCATAATCTCATAGTCATAGGAACATGTATAAGTCATGAAGAAAGCAATAGCAACATACTAAACGATCGGGTGCTAAGCTAATGAAATGGGTCATGTCAATCAGATCATTCACCTAATGATGTGATCCCGTTAATCAAATAACAACTCTTTGTCAATGGTTAGGAAACATAACCATCTTTGATTAACGAGCTAGTCAAGTAGAGGCATACTAGTGACACTCTGTTTGTCTATGTATTCACACATGTATTATGTTTCCGGTTAATACAATTCTAGCATGAATAATAAACATTTATCATGATATAAGGAAATAAATAATAACTTTATTATTGCCTCTAGGGCATATTTCCTTCAGTCTCCCACTTGCACTAGAGTCAATAATCTAGATCACATCATCAGGTGATTAACATCGATAGTGCACATCATCATGTGATTAACACCCATAGTTCACATCGCCATGTGACCAACACCCAAAGGGTTTACTAGATTCAGTAATCTAGTTCACATCGCTATGTGATTAACACCCAAAGAGTACTAAGGTGTGGTCATGTTTTGCTTGTGAGAGAATCTTAGTCAACGGGTCTGCCACATTCAGATCCACATGTATTTTGCAAATTTCTATGTCAACAATGCTCTGCATGGAGCTACTCTAGCTAATTGCTCCCACTTTCAATATGTATCTAGACCGAGACTTAGAGTCATCTAGATTAGTGTCAAAACTTGCATCGGCGTAACCCTTTATGACGAACCTTTTTCACTTCCATAATCGAGAAACATATCCTTATTCCACTTAAGGACAATTTTTGACCGCTGTACAGTGATCTACTCCTAGATCACTATTGTACTCCCTTGCCAAACTCAGTGGTAGGGTATACAATAGATCTGGTACACAGCATGGCATACTTTATAGAACCTATGACCAAGGCATAGGGAATGACTTTCATTCTCTTTCTATCTTCTGTCGTGGTCGGGCTTTGAGTCTTTACTCAATTTCATACCTTGTAACACAACCAAGAACTTTTTCTTTGATTGTTCCATTTTGAACTACTTCAAAATATTGTCAAGGTATGTACTCATTGAAAAAACTTATCAAGCGTCTTGATCTATCTCTATAGATTTTGATGCTTAATATGTAAGCACCTTCACCGAGGTCTTTCTTTGATAAACTTCTTTAAAAACACTCCTTTATGCTTTGCAGATTAATTCTACATTATTTTCGATCAACAATATGTCATACATATATACTTATCAGAAATGCTGTAGTGCTCCCATTCACTTTCTTGTAAATACAGACTTCATCGCAAGTCTGTATAAAACTATATTCTTTGATCAACTCATCAAAGCGTATATTCCAACTCCGAGATGCTTGTACCAGTCCATAGATGGATCGCTGGAGCTTGCATATTTTGTTAGCACCTTTAGGATTGACAAAACCTTCTGGTTGTATCATATACAACTCTTCTTTAATAAATCTATTAAGGAATGCAGTTTTGTTTATCCATTTGCCAGATTTCATAAAATGCGGCAATTGCTAACATGATTCGGATAGACTTAAGCATAGATACGAGTGAGAAACTCTCATCGTAGTCAGCACCTTGAACTTGTCGAAAACCTTTTGCGACAATTCTAGCTTTGTAGATAGTAACTCTACTATCAGCGTCCGTCTTCCTCTTGAAAATCCATTTATTTTCTATGGCTTGCCGATCATCTGGCAAGTCAACCAAAGTCCATACTTTGTTCTTATACATGGATCTCATCTCAGATTTCATGGCCTCAAGCCATTTTGCGGAATCTGGGCTCACCATCGCTTCTTCATAGTTCGCAAGTTCGTCATGGTCTAGTAACATGACTTCCAGAATAGGATTACCGTACCACTCTGGTGCGGATCTCACTCTGGTTTACCTATGAGATTCGGTAGTAACTTGATCTGAAGTTACATGATCTTCATCATTAGCTTCCTCACTAATTGGTGTAGTAGTCACAAGAACAGATTTCTGTGATGAACTACTTTCCAATAAGGGAGATGGTACAATTACCTTATCAAGTTCTACTTTCCTCCCACTCACTTCTTTCGAGAGAAACTCCTTCTCTGGAAAGGATCCATTCTTAGCAACGAATGTCTTGCCTTCAGATCTGTGATAGAAGGTGTACCCAATAGTCTCCTTTGGGTATCCTATGAAGACATATTTCTCCGATTTGGGTTGGACCTTATCAGGATGAAACTTTTTCATATAAGCATCACAATCCCAAACTTTAAGAAACGACAACTTTGGTTTCTTGCCAAACCACAGTTCAGATTGTGTGCCCTTTTAAACGTGAATGCAGCTGTCTTTAATGCATAACCCCAAAACGATAGTGGTAGATCGGTAAGAGACATCATAGATCGCACCATATCTAATAAAGTACGGTTATGATGTTCAGACACACCATTATGCTGTGGTGTTCCAGGTGGCGTGAGTAGTGAAACTATTTCACATTGTTTTAACTGAAGACCAAACTCGTAACTCAAATATTTGTCTCCGCGATCAGATTGTAGAAACTTTATTTTCTTGTCATGATGATTTTCCACTTCACTCTGAAATTCTTTGAACTTTTCAAATGTTTCAGACTTATGTTTCATCAAGTAGATATACTCATATCTGCTCAAATCATCTGTGAAGATGAGAAAATAATGATACTTGTCACGAGCCTCAATATTCATCGGACCACATACATCAGTATGTATGATTTCCAACAAATCTGTTGCTCGCTCCATTGTTCCGAAGAACAGAGTCTTAGTCATCTTGCCCATGAGGCATGGTTCGCAAGCATCAACTGATTCATAATCAAGTGATTCTAAAAGCCCATCAGCATGGAGTTTCTTCATGCGCTTTACACCAATATGACCTAAATGGTAGTGCCACAAATAAGTTGCACTATCATTATTAACTTTGCATCTTTTGGTTTTAATATTATGATTATGTGTATCACTACGATCGAGATCCAACGAACTATTTTCATTGGGTGTGTAACCATATAAGGTTTTATTCATGTAAACAGAACAACAATTTATTCTCTTACTTAAATGAATAACCGTATTACAATAAACATGATCAAATCATATTCATGCTCAACGCAAACACCAAATAACACTTATTTAGGTTCAACACTAATCCCGAAATTATAGGGAGTGTGCGATGATGATCATATCAATCTTGGAACCACTTCCAACACACATCGTCACTTCACCCTTAACTAGTCTCTGTTTATTCTGCAACTCCCGTTTCGAGTTACTAATCTTAGCAACTGAACTAGTATCAAATACTGAGGGGTTGCTATAAACACTAGTAAAGTACACATCAATAACATGTATATCAAATATACTTATGTTCACTTTGTCATCCTTCTTATCCGCCAATCACTTGGGGTAGTTCCGCTTCCAGTGACCAGTCCCTTTGCAGTAGAAGCACTTAGTCTTAGGCTTAGGACCAGACTTGGGCTTCTTCACTTGAGCAGCAACTTGCTTGATGTTCTTCTTGAAGTTCCCCTTCTTCCCTCTGCCCTTTTCTTGAAACTAGTGGTCTTGTCTACCATCAACACTTGATGTTTTCCTTGATTTCTACCTTCGTCAATTTCAGCATTACGAAGAGCTTGGGAATTGTTTCCGTTATCCCTTGCATATTATAGTTCATCACGAAGTTCTACTAACTTGCTGATGGTGACTAGAGAATTCTGTCAATCACTATCTTATCTGGAAGATTAACTCCCACTTGATTCAAGCGATTGTAGTACCCAGACAATCTGAGCACATGCTCACTAGTTGAGCGATTCTCCTCCATCTTTTAGCTATAGAACTTGTTGGAGACTTCATATCTCTCAACTCGGGTATTTGCTTGAAATATTAACTTCAACTCCTGGAACATCGCATATGGTCCATGACGTTCAAAATGTCTTTGAAGTCCCGATTCTAAGCCATTAATCATGGTGCACTAAACTATCAAGTAGTCATCATATTGAGCTAGCCAAATGTTCATAATGTCTGCATCTGCTCCTGCAATAGGTCTGTCACCTAGCGGTGCATCAAGGACATAATTCTTCTGTGTAGCAATGAGGATAAACCTCAGACCACGGATCCAATCCGCATCATTGCTACTAACATCTTTCAACACAATTTTCTCTAGAAACATATCAAAATAAACACAGGGAAGCAACGACGCGAGCTATTGATCTACAACATAATTTGCAAAATACTACCAGGACTAAGTTCATGATAAATTTAAGTTCAATTAATCATATTATTTAAGAACTCCCACTTAGATAGACATCCCTCTAATCCTCTAAGTGATTACGTGATCCAAATCAACTAAACCATGTCCGATCATCACGTGAGATGGAGTAGTTTCATTGGTGAACATCACTATGTTGATCATATCTACTATATGATTCACGCTCGACCTTTCGGTCTCCGTGTTCTGAGGCCATATCTGTATATGCTTGGCTCGTCAAGTATAACCTGAGTATTCTGCGTGTGCAACTGTTTTGCACCCATTGTATTTGAACGTAGAGCCTATCACACCCAATCATCACATGGTGTCTCAGCACGAAGAACTTTCGCAACGGTGCATACTCAGGGAGAACACTTCTTGATAATTTAGTGAGAGATCATCTTATAATGCTACCGTCAATCAAAGCAAGATAAGATGCATAAAAGATAAACATCACATGCAATCAATATAAGTGATATGATATGGCCATCATCATCTTGTGCTTGTGATCTCCATCTCCGAAGCACCGTCGTGATCACCATCGTCACCGGCGCGACACCTTGATCTCCATCGTAGCATCGTTGTCGTCTCGCCGAGCTTGTGCTTCCACGACTATCGCTACCGTTTAGTGATAAAGTAAAGCATTACAGCGCAATTGCATTGCATACAATAAAGCGACAACTATATGGCTCCTGCCAGTTGCCGATAACTCGGTTACAAAACATGATCATCTCATACAAAAAATCATGTCTTGACCATATCACATCATAACATGCCCTGCAAAAACAAGTTAGACGTCCTCTACTTTGTTGTTGCCAGTTTTACGTGGCTGCTACGGGCTTAAGCAAGAACCAATCTTACCTACGCATCAAAACCACAACGATAGTTTTTCAAGTTGGTGTTGTTTTAACCTTCGCAAGGACCGGGCGTAGCCACACTCGATTCAACTAAAGTTGGAGAAACTGTCACCCGCAAGCCACCTATGTGCAAAGCACGTCGGGAGAACCGGTCTCGCGTAAGCGTACGCGTAATGTCGGTCCGGGCCGCTTTGTCCAACAATACCACCGAACCAAAGTATGACATGCTGGTAAGCAGTATGACTTATATCGCCCACAACTCACTTGTGTTCTACTCGTGCATATAACATCAACATATAAAACCTAGGCTCGGATGCCACTGTTGGGGAACGTAGTAATTTCAAAAAAAATTCCTACGCACACGCAAGATCATGTGATGCATAGCAACGAGGGGAGAGTGTGATCTACGTACCTTGTAGATCGACAACGGAAGCGTTTGGTTGATGTAGTCGTACGTCTCCACGGCCGACCGATCAAGCACCGAAAATACGGCACCTCCGAGTTCTAGCACACGTTCAGCTCGATGACAATCCCCGGACTCCGATCCAGCAAAGTGTCGGGGAAGAGTTCTGTCAGCACGACGGCATGGTGACGATCTTGATGTACTACTGCAGCAGGGCATCGCCTAAACTCCGCTACAATATTATCGAGGACTATGGTGGAAGGGGGCACCGCACACGGCTAAGAGTACGATCACGTGAATCAACTTGTGTCTATGGGGTGCCCCTTGCCTCAGTATATAAAGGATGGAGGAGGAGGAGGCCGGCCAAGGCAATTGGTGCGGCCAGGATGTGGAGTCCTACTAGGACTCCAAGTCCTAGTAGGAGTCCACCAAGAGGGGAGGAAGGGAGAAGGAAGTGGAGGAGAAGGAGAGGTGGCCGGCCCCCTTTTCCCTAGTACAATTCGGACCAGAGGGGGGGGGCGCAGCAGCCCCTTGGCCCTTTCTCCTCTTCCCACTAAAGCCCATCAAGGCCCATTGCTTCTCCCGTAACTACCCGGTACTCCGAAAAATACCCGAATCACTCGGAACCTTTCCGATGTCCGAATATAGTCGTCCAATATATCAATATTTACGTCTCGACAATTTCGAGACTCCTCATCATGTCCCGATCTCATCCGGGACTCCGAACTCCTTCGGTACATCAAAATGTATAAACTCACAATATAACTGTCATCGTAACCTTAAGCGTGCGGACCCTACGGGTTCGAGAACAATGTAGACATGACCGAGACATGTCTCCGGTCAATAACCAATAGCGGAACCTGGATGCTCATATTGGCTCCTACATATTCTACGAAGATCTTTATCGGTCAGACCGCATAACAACATACGTTGTTCCCTTTGTCATCGGTATGTTACTTGCCCGAGATTCGATCGTCGGTATTCCAAATACCTAGTTCAATCTCGTTACCGGCAAGTCTCTTTACTCATTCTGTAATACATCATCTCGCAACTAACTCATTGGTTGTAGTGCTTGCAAGGCTTAAGTGATGTGCATTACCGAGAGGGCCCAGAGATACCTCTCCGACAATCGGAGTGACAAATCCTAATCTCGAAATACGCCAACCCAACATGTACCTTTGGAGACACCTGTAGAGCTCCTTTATAATCACCCAGTTACGTTGTGACGTTTGGTAGCACACAAAGTGTTCCTCTGGTAAACGGGAGTTGCATAATCTCATAGTCATAGGAACATGTATAAGTCATGAAGAAAGCAATAGCAACATACTAAACGATCGGGTGCTAAGCTAATGAAATGGGTCATGTCAATCAGATCATTCACCTAATGATGTGATCCCGTTAATCAAATAACAACTCTTTGTCAATGGTTAGGAAACATAACCATCTTTGATTAACGAGCTAGTCAAGTAGAGGCATACTAGTGACACTCTGTTTGTCTATGTATTCACACATGTATTATGTTTCCGGTTAATACAATTCTAGCATGAATAATAAACATTTATCATGATATAAGGAAATAAATAATAACTTTATTATTGCCTCTAGGGCATATTTCCTTCAGGGGGGAACCCAGCTGAAATTCAGGGGGGCGGTGGAGAGAATTATGGAAAGGGCCCGTAAAACGCCCGTAATGAATCCATGCGTTCAGCATTTTCGTTCTTAGTCATATCTATGGCTGGAGATTTTGCATGAGTGTGATGGCATTTTTAATATGCACGTTTTGGCCATTCATCCTTTCAGTTTACTATATGAAGAGAAATACCAAACTAATTGGCTATACTTTAAATTCAAAGCTAGTTTTTTTCTCTCCAGTTTTGTGTAGTTGTATTCTGCATGTATGTATGTTTTATTGAAATTCTAATTATTCAATCTGCGTTTCTTTTCAGGTCTTATTTCTGATGTACCACTATTTCGGTGCATCAGAAATATACAATGCAATTCGTGTTTTCATTGCTTGCTATGTTTGGTTGACTGGGTTTGGGAATTTCTCATACTACTATACCAAGAAAGATTTTAGCATTGCCAGATTTGCTCAGGTGCCGAGTCTACCTCAACCTTTATCTCTTCCGCCTATGATAAATTTCACTCACTTTGATTTTCGGGACAATATTTTAGACACTAATGACCAATGAATACACTTTTAATGCAGATAATGTGGAGGCTAAATTTCTTTGTTGCCTTATGTTGCATTGTCCTTGACAATGATTTTATGGTGTATTATATCTGCCCAATGCACACCCTATTTACACTCATGGTGTATGGGACACTTGGTCTGTTTAACAAGTATAATGAGATACCATCACTTATGGCTATCAAAATTGCTTGCTCCTTCTTGAGTGTCATTTTGATATGGGAAGTTCCTGGGGTATTCAATGTTTTGTGGAGCCCCTTTACGTTTTTTCTTGGTGAGTTATATTCATATATTTCTCTTTGAATTATCATTCCAACTCATGGATCAAGATTAATTGTATATCTTTGTTTTGTTTTTTGTCCAATTAGGCTATAAACACCCAAATCCTTCCAAGTCACACTTACCATTGTTGCACGAGTGGCATTTTCGATCTGGGCTTGATCGATACATATGGATTATTGGAATGATTTATGCTTATTTCCACCCTAATGTAAGATTTTCAAACATGTACATGTACTTCCCTCTTTTCATTATGCATGCATGAGTAGTCGATCTTTTTTAAGTTGGGCTATAAGCATCTATTATGCAGAGGCCGGGGGTTATAAACTCTTCCATTATCTGCAAATGTTTGTTTTGGAGTCTCTCCTTATATACATAAACAGTAATACAAGTTTTAGAGCGGTTGGGCTTTTTTAGAACCGTTCGTTGATGTCGATCTAACGGCAGACAAATACGAAGTACTGGGTAGTACTCCGATGAAAGTATGCGAAAGTACTAAAACGAGTGGGGCCGGTACTCGTGACAAGGTGGGGACGCGTTTTAATCTAGGGGCAGTTTAGTCCTAGGAAAATTTGCACGCACCGCCCCTCTCGTCGAATGCATAACCGCCGCCATGGTGCTACACATTCCACAATTACTCATCGGCGGCCATCTCCTCCCTCTCCTCCAAGTCCACCGCACTCATCTCCTCCTTCTTGCCGCTGCAACTTCGCTCCACTCAGGCAAACCCCCCCACCCCCACCCCCTCTTCGATCGAAGCAAGAATCGGCAGATCGAGCTGATGGCCAGCGGCGAGAACACCGACTTCGTGCAGATCGCCGGCGGCGACCAGGTCAAGTTGGCTAGGTTGAGGGAGATCCGTTCTTGGTTTGACAACACAAGGCAAATGAGCTGGACTCTCAAGAAATTGACGAAGAAGGAGAGGGCAAAGCTTTGCCCCCCGCCCGCACAACCGATTCACAAGATCGAGATCCTCCTCTGGGCGATGGAGCAGGCCAATTCGTCTAGCGAGTGGACCAGGCGGAGGTGATGGGCGTTCAGATCCAGGGTAGAGCATCCACTGGATCAGGAACCCACCGTGCACGAGGTGCCGTTGCAGATTGTGCAGCCTCCAACCGAGTCACCGGAGACTCCGAAGCGCAAGATGAGGAGGACAGTGGTCGCGACCTCGCTTCCGCGCCGTTCTCCACGCTTCCTTCGCCGCTCTCCTCGTCTGAACGGCGGCGGTAGCTATGTTTAGAGTAAGCTTCCCCACTCCTCATCTTCCTACTGATCGTGCTTACATCGTGGTGATACTGATCGTAATAGCTCAGAAAGGGAATGCTAGATGGCATTTTAATCTCAATGAATTGCATGAATATTTGAGTATATGGATTTGGAGGATGGATTATGATGTATGTGAACCCTAGGCATCATATGAACCGTAGGAAAAATTAGTAATGTTCTAGTGGTAGACACTGAAATATTTCGGTACACACCGGTAGGCACTAAAATATTTCGGAACTGCCCTAGGCAAAATTTGAAATGTTGTAGTGGTGGACACTAAAATATTTCGGTACACACCGGTAGGCACTGAAATATTTCGGTACTGCCCTAGGCAAAATTTGTAATATTCTAGTGGTAGACACTGAAATATTTCCGTACACACCGGTAGGCACTGAAATATTTTGTTACTACAATTTCAGTACACACAGATGCACACTGAATTATTTCACTACCGCAGTTTCAGTACACACCGGTACACACTGAAATATTTCTGTACTGCAAATTCTATACAAAGTTGGCATTTTGTCATTTATTTGTGAATTAATCCATGCATCATATGGCCTAACTTTGTACATGAGTTTGGGTCAATTTCATGTCTATTTATTGTTAAAATTATTGTCATGCCATGAAACACAAGACAAGTCACTGACCCAAGCTTGCAAAGATGCCATATCAATGTTGCTGATATGAATATGCATGTTTTCACCAAGTCTTGTGTCTGAATTAAAACTGAGCATTTTTTCTTGATGGTATCCATGGATCTATAACTCCTATGAATTTGCTCAGGTTGGATGTTTTGTTCTCCATCATTTGTACTAGCATTCTGTGCGATTAGATGCCATGACAAGACCCCTGGCATATTTATTTTCTTGCCTCCAACATCCCATGTGTGTTTTGCAGGAAAAAACCTGGAGTTCACCAGGCTGGCTGAAGTTGTGAGGCTGGGAGGCTGATGGTGCTGCTACTGGCTGATCCTTCTTCTTTCAGCTTCTGTTCGTCCTTTCTCAAGCCGTTGGACCAGGGCTAGTTCCCTATGTGTTGTTAATGTATTAAGTAGTTCCTTCGAATTTGTAGTATTAGTTAGTTTGAATGTGGAAGTACCTTAATTTTTAGGAACGAAATGTTGCTATGTATGACCAAGGGTTTGATACCTTAATCTTTGGATAATTAGTTATGTGAACTGTTGGATGTGGCGCACAACAAAACGCCTCTACCATTGATACTAGTTAAACATTTCGGTCCAATTAAAGACCAGCCACTACCATATAGAACAGTTAGCATTTCATACTACAACCTGGCACGTAGAAAACATCACACAGTGGAATAATCCCAGCGAGTAGACCATTTATTACCGAAAACATCACAACATGTCAGAAGTGTTTTAAGCATTTTATCGTTGCAAAAACCTTAGAAAATCCATACAAAAAAACCGATTTATTTTAAGCGGTTGTGTGGATGACAAGGGGACCCACTTGTGAGATCGATAGCAATTGATGGCAAACCGCAGGAGGTGCATGACCGCCACGTCCCCACGTGGAATGGGGACGGCCGGGTGGGTGTGTCAAGTCAAATCGGCACCCGCGGCGCCTCGGTAACTCCAAGAGGCAGGAGCAGTGCATTTCTTCCCCAAATCGGGTAGAAAACCCTCGTCCTCTCTCGAACCTAACCACCCTCTCTTCCTTCCTCACCACCTCACCACCCTCTCCTCCTTCCTCACCACCCTCCTCCCTTCCTACGCCTCCCTCCTCCCTTCCTACGCCTCCCTCCTCCTGTCTTCGACCGACGATGAAACGCGGCCGTGAAGATGCGGCGGACGAGATGGAGGCAACCATCAGAGCAGAGCGGTCTGCTGCCGTGGCTGCTGCCGTGGGTGGAGCGGCTGAGTCCGCTCTAGTGGCAAAAGCTGGCGGTGCAGCGACCGATGTGCCTGCTCCCACTGCCATCGCAGCCGTTGAGGCACCCGTTGGCGAGCACAAGGTCGGGGAAGATCTGTAGGAGGAGGAGATGAGAAGTCTGAAGCGCCAGGTGCATGACGAAATCGAAGAGCTCTACGAGGAGAACACCATAAAGGAGTTCGACGTAGATTGCAGGAAGGGCAGCGACTTCGAGGAGGATGCCATCGACGAGCTATCTGAGGCATTACTCTATTTTTTTCATGCCATTGGGGGTTTTCTTATTAACTAGATGAGCATCAATTTCACTTGGGCGTGCTAGTTGTATGTATGTAGGATTGTAGGGATCTAGCATAGATCTTCATGTTGGATCTGGATTTATAAATCTGATTCCAGCAGATACTCTGGGTTTTTTTCATGGCATTGAGGTTTTTCTTGTTAACTAGATGAGCATCAAATTCACTTGGGCGTGCTAGTTGTACGTATGTAGGATTGTAGGGATCTAGCATAGATCTTCATGTTGGATCTGGATTTTTAAATCTGATTCACATTCTGATTCCAGCAGATACTCTGTTTTTTTCATGGCATTGGGGTTTGTCTTGTTAACTAGATGAGCATAAGTTTCACAAGGGATACATTAATGAAAGAAGTGGGGTAATGAACCCAAATACAAGAAAATGTTCATGGCAGGGATACATTAATGAAAAAAGTGGGTTAAACAATGGATATATGGTAGGATTCTCATAGCTATTTCTAGCGATCTCATGTGCCACACCATTGGCTTCCCTAGGACAGTGACAAAATGCTACAGTTCCTGATTCATTTTAGTTTATGTAGATGAATTAATTTGCACACATGTTCATAGATGATTAGTTTGCACACATGTTCATAGATGATCCATTTGCAAATTCTATACAGATTTCCATTTTGCAAAGGAAGTGATTGCTCCCTTAATAATTATGGGCTGACACTACATATCCACTGGATACCAAAAAATCAAAACATTTCATCTAGCCAATTTTCCACAGTATGTTATCTAGATGATCACAACCACATCTCTCATCAATATGAGCAGTGAGACACCCCATAGCTCCTTTACCAATTTCCTTCTGAAACTTATCAGGGTCTAACAATGTTGGAGAAGCAGTATTGCCGCTGTCAGAAAGAATAATGGTTTCTTCATTCCAGTAGATAGAACAAACCCCCCTTGTGTGAAACATGGAGGAGTATAATGAAGCCATTTTTCTGATTCCAATAAGAATTACACCTGTAACAAGTATCAAATATCATTAAACCAAGCCACTTCATGAAGTCTTTCATGTGTTAATTATGTACTACTTGTACACTAATCTATAAATGCAACTATTCCGTCGTCCATATTTATGCATGTCAATTTCTTTGGCTCAATTATGTATGTGCACATACGCCTTATTTCTAGCAAATAGATAGTTGCCATGTTACACATGTGTACTTTCAAAACATTTAATTAAAGGCAATGTACCATAATAGATTAGCTGAGTTCTTCTATGTGTACTAATTCACTAATTCACAGGAGGATGACGACGACGTGGACTACAGCATGGACAGCAGGCACAGCAAGAGCCGGTACACCCTGAGGCATCTGATTGCTGGGAAGATCAAGTACCGTTTCTTTGGCAAGATTGGGTGCCCTTTCTATTGCAAGGTGACCGGTGGCGGCATAGATGGCATGATCCAGCATGCCTTCAGCACTGGTAATGGACATGGTAAGAAGCATAGTGCCAGTACTCTGGCTAAACATGCGGCCTATGCACGCTTCCTTGAGATTGTCAAAGTCAATGAGCCCTACAACATGCATTCAAGAAGGGAGAGAAGTAATGTGCTGCTAGAGTGCTGTTGCTGCCCCAGGACCGCCGTGTCCTCTTATGTTATCTATGTTTGTTTGTTGTTCGACTCTAAAACTGATGTCCTATGGTGTGTCTGAACCTATGTTGAGCGGTGGTTGATCTGCCGTTTATGTTAAGAGTTTGCTGCTACTCTGGTTTAGTGTTCCAAGTTGTTAATACTATTTTGGTGATGCATGTTAAGCCTTGTACAATGCTAGATGCTTAGGGTGGTGCTTAGAAAAATAAACAGGGTTTTTCTGAAGCACCGATGCCTATTTCTACAGGAGAGACGCCTAGTTATGCGTCTATCCTGTACAAATAAGCACTTGTGCTTAAGAAAAGCCTGGTTTATTTATATAAGCAACTCCCCTAAGAACCTTGCATTGTACAAGGCCTTAGCAACTCAAGTTCGTACGGTGGTCTATGTTATGGTTGTTGTGTTATTCTGCCGTACGGTGATGCATGCTAGAAACTCTAATAATATGACTATGGTAGTTATAGCTTGGCATGACTATGTTTAGTGTATAACTCGGCATGTTCCTGCCATATCTATGAGCAGTTACAACTGAACTATGCATTAATTTTTGACAAAATTAAAGCATGCAAATGATTGCCGATTCCACCTATTGCCAAATCAAGCTTTGTACTGATGATGCATTAGATATTGCAATAAGTAGATGATGCTCATGATTGCCAAAAGTATCTATTTCCACTTTCTGATAAGAACTAAACGTGTATCAAATGATGCTAAAAGTAGAGCATGAGCATGAGAATGTATCAATGCATTAGATATTGCAATAAGTAGAGGATGCTCATGATTGCCAAAAGTACCTATTTCCACTTTCTGATAAGAACTAAACGTGTATCAAATGATGCTAAAAGTAGAGCATGAGCATGAGAATGTATCAATGCATTAGATATTGCAATAAGTAGAGGATGCTCATGATTGCCAAAAGTACCTATTTCCACTTTTTGATAAGAACAAAATGTGTATCAAATGATGCTAAAAGTAGAGCATGAGCATGAGCATGTATCAATTGATGATCAATTGATGCTACCTATTTGTGTTTGAATGGGCTCAATAAAGCTGGTGCTGGTTTATGCTCTCTGCGTGACCGTGATGGTAACGAAGACACTTGGTTGGCTATGGTCTTGCTGTCAAATTTAAGTTTCAGTTCTTTAAGACTCTTTGTTTTTGCTGCTTCTCGGGATCGACTAGCTTTCTCGGGCGTCCACGTGCTCTCTTCCTTTTGGGGGAGTTGGGTGCACCATTTTGGGGGAGTTGGGTGCACCGGTATCCTTCTGGGAGTTGGATGTGTCAGGTTCGTTGGAACCATCAGGATTGTTGACTAATTGTACATCCTCTTCTGAAGCATCAGGTAGAACTGCTTGCTGGGCATCATACACCTCCTTCTGTATAAGAGAGAGTGCTGCGTTAGTTCTAATCATGAGACTTATGAAATAAATGATATATTCTTGATGTAGCGCTAACCGTTATGGGGAACTTATATGATTCGAGACGAAGCGCATTGCAATTTGAATGCAGTAAGGTTGTACATATTTTCCACCTGAAAATATCTATCCTTGCCTATATTGGATAACCGACACTGACGTCAGCATAGCTTTCAAGCTAAACAAAGTACAAATTTAAATTAGGCATTCAATTACCTGGTTCAAAATATCGGTCATTTCATCCCCGTTCCATGACAACATGTACTGCAGTGTCCAAACCGCACAGGAAGTCCTGCGATGTTTAGTTAAAGATCAGTAATCTTATTCGTGTACGCAAATAATAATTTATGAGGCCATGCGTACCCATCGGTCTGTTGTGGTATGTTCTCATAGCGTTTTTTGGTCCATTCGGCAAAATTGATGTTCTTAGCTGGTGATATCAACCCTTTCTTGACAGCTTCGTCAATGCAGAACTGAATCGAGTCCACCTAGGGTACGACGAGTTATACATAGGGTTACGGTACTTTGGGAGCTCATGTTCCATGCGGATCAAAAGAGGCAGCAAGAGAACACTTACAAGAGAATCTTCCTTGGTCTTGTCGCAATGATAATTCATGGAGTTCAGAGTCTGAATTTCTTTTTTGTCAAAATTAAACATCATTAGCATCCAATGGTTTTGGTGTACATTCAGTGGGACATGCACCTGCAGTAAAATTTGGGTTGGGTTGAGAACCGAAATTTGTCGTGTACAGTGTGTACGTAAACTATGAAAGTGTGGAAAACGTGTACCTTTCGGCGCCCTACAAATTTTCCTGCTACACGAGCTAACCATGAGGCTGCACGTCCAACAGGAACCACCCCCTTCATTTGTAACAGCTTTTCGGTTTCTTGAGGGGATATGATTGAGGTAGTATCATTCTCAATTTGGCTAATGCGAGCATATGCCATAATAACCTGCCAAATTTTCAATCATACAATAATAAGACAGTTGTTGCAGTAATGATGTAGAATAGAGTATAATGGGCTTACATCACCATAAATGTATTTGTCGTCCAAATTTCGCTTCAGATTTTCTGCTGTGAGGGTAATGTCTCCGATTCTAGCTATTTCAACAGGGTCGTATGTTCCGCGGATGTAAACGGCTGTCTCTATGTCCTCATCCGTGAACTTGTAATCATTACCAAAGACAGGCTTCATCGGAGTTAATTGTGGTTCCTCATTGTTTTCCGTCACATGTCTTGCACTTGGTGTACTCGAAGTCCCTGTCGTGAATTGGCTAGCCCTAGGAGTTCCTGTCAGGGATGAATTGCACACATTGACTTGATCCTACAATGAACAAAGGTAGTTCATCATTAGTTTGTTACTTTTAGATATTAACGTGTTGGGCCATATTGATCACCTGCACGCCTCCTTTCTGTGACACTGATTGTCGGTTGCTTGTAAATTCGTATTTTAATTCCTGTAACAATGCAAACAATAATGAACATGAAGGAACATATTCATAAAAAATACAAAATGCACAGTATGACATACATGGAGTTCCCTCCTTAAGTCTTTAATTTCGTCCTCGGCCTTCGACAACCTAGGATTAGTGCCAGTTTTAGTCTTCATGTCGATCAAGTCTTCACCTAGAGTCTGGTATTTGACATCAAATCTGTGCTCAATTTCCATTAACTTCCTGCCTACCTTCTTTTCATGATCAGCAATGCGTGCATTCATGACTTCAACTACCATTTCAATCTGTGTAAACAAAATAAAACCCCGTTGATAACAATAGCTAAATGAATGAGGTTCCATGACACCTATTTGTGATATTGCAAAAACAAATAGTCTTTGGAGTACATACTTGCTGGCTACTAAATTGTTGTCCTTGTGATGGTGCTCGATACGAATCATGTTGATGCACATGTTCATCTTTTTTTCTTGGAAAATTATTAGAATTCTCGGACGGTCATTGAGGAGCACAAATTTCCATGACAGCCTATTTTTAAAAAATATAATGAACCATTAGTACCAAATAAAAAATTGAATATAGAAAGTTCAATTTTAGATAGGTACCAGCCCGTTATGAAGACCTCCTTTCTCGTAAGCATCGCTTCTTAAAGTAGCCATCATTTCGTCCCATCGTGCGATCAATGGAGGGGGTCTAGAAGCATACATTAATCGGCCACTACGCACGTGCTCCCAGTACCAATACTACACAATAAATTAGTTCATCACCATACAGATATGCAACAGAACAATAATTAAAGGACATTAAGTAGTGATCTAGCACTAACCTAGAGCAGAATTAGATTTCCTTGTAGATTTACGTGATCTTGATTTCTAAACTTGTGAACGGACTTGAAGAAGTGATTAAGTGTGAAACATCCCCAGTTAAATTTCCGAAGGTTTTCAAGATCTGTAACAAGGTTGAGAAATTTCGAGTCCACATAATGTTGTGTTGTTGGTGCTAGAACAGTACCAATTGCGTACAGAATGAACCGTCTCAGGAAATCGCCGTCTGGGGCTTTGGAAGCTCGGATCGTCGTTTCAAGGTCAGAAATCAAAATTTGCCCATTGTTTGCATAGGCGGTAAACAATTCTGTGTCGGTTTGCATTTCCAGATGTGGCTCTATATCCTCCCCTTCTATCGGAATGCCAAATATACCTTGCACGTCCTCTTTTGTTATAGGAATTGGCGTTTTACCGATGGTAATGGATTGCGTGTCCATATCTATGCTCTTGGCTAGTCTAACCAACATTATGCGCCGTAGAGTCACTTCATGCATCTGGGTTAGACCGCCAAGACTAGTTTCTGATATGATGTACTTTTTGTGGTCTTGTGACAACAGTTTCATGGTTTTTCCGAACCTTGTCTGTGAGCATACTAACTTCATATGACCATGCTTTTCGGCGAGTTCCTGTTACATGCCATTAAATATTACTGAGTACACCTGAATTATGTGTATGAAACGATTGTACACAAACAGTCAATTACTTACCGCATCGGTAATTTCGGAGATGGGCTTTTCTCCATTATGAAGGTTCGTATCTGAAACTGACATTGCTGGCTCGTATGCAATTAATCTGAACAAAATTGGAAAATGTATAACAAAATTAGCAGAGAATTAATTTTAACAAAATTAACTGGGTCATTTAACATATGATCCACTTATGGGTTTAAGCACAGAACCTATTTGGGTGCAAAACCTATGAGGGTTCAACTACTAAAGGAGCGGCGGACAACGATTATAAAGAGTTACGATCAGGTAATACCTTATCTCGGAGACGGTGCCACGGAGTAGATGGTGGCGGTTAGTGCGTCGCAAACTATAAGTGCCGGTATAGCACGGTCGACGGCGCAAAGGAAAAACGGCGCGTTCACGTGAGGAGGGGGCAGCGAGAAGAACACTGACGTCCGAGCCCTCAGATCACGTTGGCGGTGGGTGGCGAGTGGTGGCCGCCGACTCCTGTATTCCGTGGGCAACCGGTGTCTCCGATCTGATCTTGCAGCGGTCGTGGGAGGTGCAGACGGCCCGGGTGGTTAGAATGCGGAGCTGTAATCACAGGATTTAGGGAGGGTTGGGCCGCGTGAGTTATGTGAGATTTGGATAAGTGATATAAAGAAATAAGAAAATCTTGTCAACTCGTTTAGGTCTTTAGGGGTTTAGGGTTTAGGGGTTTAGGGTTATTAGGGTTTAGGGGTTTAGGGTTTAGTGGGGGGGGTTAGGGTTATCAGGGTTCAGGGTTTAGGGTTTAGTGGGAGGGGGTAGGGTTATCAGGGTTTAGGGTTGAGTGTTGACATGCAAGCCCGGAAATGAGCGTGTCAGAGATCGTACTTGCATGTATATGTACTAATGATCCCAAACTTTCTTAATGGCATCCCATGACCACATAGAGAATGCATGCATAATGGTTTCCATGTGGGGCAAAATTTTGAATGTTTTTAAGGTTTAGTGGGGGGGTTAAGGGTTATCAGGGTTTAGGGTTTTAGGGTTTTAGGGTTGACGGAACTATGTTTGTCTTATGGTGGACGTAGCACACACACCAGACATTGGTGGAGCGTTGGTCTACAATGGATTCCCTCCGGTAGCATCGATCCGGTCCGTTGACTGGCTCGGCCGACAAACTTCGTGCCACATAGAGCATGCATCCATCCACTGGACCGGATCGATGTTGGGTTGGTTTCATACAGGTGAGGAACCCAGCTAGTGCTTTAGGGGTGTTGACATGCTAGGCCGGAAATGCGCGTGTCAGAGATCGTACTTGCGTGTATAATCCCAAACTTTCTTCATGGCATCCCATGACCCCATAGAGAATGCATGCATATTGGTTTCCATGTGGGGAAATTTTTTGAATGTTTTTACGGTTTAGTGGGGGGGGTAGGGTTATCACTGTTTAGGGTTTTAGGGTTGATGGAACTATGTTTGTCTTATAGTGGACCTATCACACACACCGGACAGAGGTCGAGCGTTGGTCTACAATGGAATCCCTCCGGTAGCATCGATCTGGTCCGTCGACTGGCTCGGCCGACATACTTCGTGCCACATAGAGCATGCATCCATCCACTAAACCGGATCGATGTTGGGTTGGTTTACATGTACATGTACAGGGACCGGAAATGCGCGTGTCAGAGATCGTACTTGCGTGTACATGTACTAATGATCCCTAACTTTCTTCATGGCATGCCATGACCCCATAGAGAATTCATGCATAATGGTTTCCATGTGGGGCAAAATTTTGAATGTTTTATGGTTTCGTGTGTGTGGGGGGTGGGTGGGGGGTTAGGGTTATCAGGGTTTAGGGTTCAGGGTTTTTTGGTTTTTTGGGTTTAGGGTTTAGGGTTGGTTTACAATGGATTCCATCCGGTACCATCGATCCGGTCCATCCACTGGCTGGGCCGACAACCTTCATGCCACATTGTTCACATTGTCCAATTAACACTTTGTATAGATTTTTTGGGTAAAAAATGAACGAAATAATGCAACTAATCTGAACGTAACGTTTGGCATGTATCAAACCAAGTTGCCACTATTCCTAAAAAAAACCTAGCTAGCCACTAATTGCGCTAAACATATCTCGTAATTACCAACGAAAATGGGTTGACAATTATTTCTGGAAATTCTTGGAATGAATTTATTGCTCTACCATTTTTAGAGAAGAATAAGTTACAAATTTGCTAACATAACAAATTTGTTGTTCAAACAGAAACTGCCTCATCGTGTTGTGCCCCAAGACATGGCAGAATATGGTGCCATAACCATTGTTTTTCATCCTAACTCTTGATGATGCTGCTGTACCTGGGAAATCAAGGGATTTATCTATTTGTTTCCCATGTTCCAGATGTGCCTCTGGAGTTGTTACATCACAACGTAGTAAAATAATTTGTGTTCTTTATAAATCCTTGATGTAATGTGCTACTTTACAAATCATCATTATCACACTATTTTTGTTAGATCAACTATATTGATGTTCGTGGTACTATGTTATGTTCGGGCTACCATGTTATGTTCGAGCTATTTCCTCTTTGCTAAATTTTATTTTGGAAACAAGAAATCGGTTTTCAATTTTATTTGTCCTTTCCAATAGATTTCAAATGAGCTTTTCCTTGGTCTGGTCATACAAGGCATTAAGCACAAATGACATTGCTTATACAGAAGCTGACTGAAATAATTTGTTAACAACTTCTAATGAGTGATGATCAACAAGTAAACAAATCCCACAACAATTATTGAAAAATAAAATCCCGCGGCCATCAGATTTGCGTGCTTATTCAGATCGATCAACTGCCTTAAGTTCTTGTTCATCTTCTTCAATTCCACCTTGAGTTCCGCATCCGCCACCATCAGAGGAACATTGGCATGGCCCTTATTATCTACCGCCGATGGCAGATCTACCTCTAGGGTTGCCCCGTGCCTCAAATCAATGGGCAAATCAATTAAGCCATCCATTTGAAGCCTCTCAACGTATTCATCCAGCCACTCAAAATGCTTGCATGTTTTCAGCTTCTGAAAAAGGGAAGGGAAACCCTAAATCCCAATTCCGAGGAAATAAATATAAATCTGGGGTCAGAATTCATAGCAAAAAGACACAACAGAACATAGATTTAACCTTCCCCGCTTCTGGTTTGCTCTCGCATTTCACAAATTCCCGCCCATGGTTTTCATTCTTCTCCGATATGGTTGTCAAACGCTTCAGTGGCGCGATGTGTGGGCAGTCGGGGCATCTGGTCATCGGCAGTGAACCATACCGCGGCCATGATGACGGAGAGGCCGAACTGGACATGGACATCTCTCGTCTCTCACCGTCCGCCGGCGATGGCAGGCTTCATCGCCGGAGAAGAATAACAATTTGGTGGGGCAAGGGAAAGGGAGGCAATGGTGGGCGGCGGGTTGGCACGGGCACGACGATGGCTCGGGCTTCTGTGATATGTGGTTGGACCCGCGGTCAGTGCACATGTTTTGGAAGCCCCGAAAAGATCACGCTCGTTAAAAAAAACTTGCATCGAAGCGCATTACTTCAAAATAACTAATTAACCCTACAATCACGGATATATACCTTCCCATTATACCGCATATCTACCCTATCCTAACCACCCCCATCTACCTTGTTTCTCCTCACATAGCCATCGCCGGGATCGCGCCATCGCTTCTCAAGCGACCACGCCGACGCCGGATTAAAAAGGTCTCCTCCACGGCTCCTCCCATCTTCGATTGCAGTGCTGATTATTTTTTCCATTGATTCGACCAAGAAGTCATTTCCGAAGAGATTAGAAAATCCAGGTTTTGCCATAGTTGAGTAGTTCTGGTGTAATTGGAGTACAGGATGTCATGCAAGAGCTTTTTGATTGATAGTTTGTAGTAGTTGATCGTACGAACTGGTTCTGAATATTTTTTCACGGTCGTATTGTTTCGAATTAGTTGGATGAGGTTGTGGATACAGTTTTCATACTATGGGTATATGTGTTGCTGTAGGGACCATGGTCTCAGAGGCGCATAACAACCGTGCGGAGTACGACAAGTCTTTGCATGAAGCGCGCCGGGAGATCGACTTGAAGGTGCAAAAGGATCGCGATGAGGTAGATAAGAAACTGAAAAAAGAACGTTCATACGTGGACAGGATGATAAAGGAGGAGCGTGAGGAGTTTTCCCGTAAGATGGTGAAGATGCGCCTTGAGATTGAAGAAAAGTATAAGCGGGACTATGAGTACATGGAAAAAAAGTTTGTCCTTGGCTACAAGGAAATGCATCAAACGTTGCAGAAGGACCGGAAGCTTGTGGACAGTATTATACAGACAGAGCGAGTCAGGATGGATGCGTATGTGTTGCAGGCACGTGCGGATATGGACAGTAAGCTGCTACAGGAGCGGTCGGACATGGATTATAAGGCCATGCTGGAGAAGGTCCGCTTGGAAGGACATATGTTAGAAGACCGTGCGATCTCACGGCCACCCCGACAACATGTCTTCAATTATTCTCCCCCTGTAAGTATCTCGCACCGATTCTATATATTAAGGACCTACGTATTCTATGATACAAACATCTTCAATTTGTGGCAACCTTATGTCGGCGATTGTATGTAGGCTAAGCATCATGAGACGGCACAGTCGCCATTCACTCGAGACATTGCGATAGAGTCACCCGTTCAATGCCACATCAGTCCACCCCAACAACATATCGTCAATTCTCCCCTTGTAAGTACCTCGCAACGATGCATACCCAAGATATGGTATGACCTTTCAAAACTTGTGTGTAAACCCACTGTCGACGTTTCATACGCAGGATAAGAAACCTGTGATGGCAGAGTCCCCAGTCACACCACATGAAGGATACATTCCACATAACAAGGTGAGAAGGTTTGAGATGGCACAATCCCCAGTCACTCCACATGAAGGATACATTCCACAAAAGCAGGTAACAACGCCGCAATGTTGCTATGCACATAAAAAATTATGTTTGCCCCTTTACTCATTGAATGTATTAACTCTGATGTGAGATACTAGGTGCTGGTCATGGAATTTTTTGTTAGTAGGGATGATGAGATGTCACATGTCCCGAGAGCATACTTTGATGAACACCCGGCAGAAGTCAGAATTTTTGAACCCGCCAAAGTGACCTACGATCTCATTATGAGTGAAATGAGAGATACTTTTGGTTGCAAACTGGGAGCAGAACTGTACTACTTCTTACCCGGGTCTGCGTGGAAGCTGCCAGAAGGAATGTTCTTGATTGCAGGACCAGATGATGTACAAAAAATGCTTTCTGATCTGAATGGCAGCAAGACATGTCACCTGTACATTGTGTACAATAGAACTACGGGTTGTTTTCCCGAGGATGACATTGATTCAGAGGTTCAAATTTTACATGTTACATGCATCTAGTTTATGGCTACGTCTTTTTTGAGTTCTTCCTAATACAATTCCTATGGTTTTCTACAGGAAGTGAGAATCCAAGAAATGGAGGGTCTTGCTAGAGAGTTGGCAGAGAAAGACCAAGAACAACTTAAGTTGTATGGTTACATTGATGTTAAAGAGAAAAAGATTGAAGCACATGGGTCGTCGCCAAGCCCGACGCAATCTCCAACGACGCAACGCAAGAGGTCACTGGATTTTGGCAGTGCAGAAGACAATATGGAGTAGGCTCAATTGTTTTTCAACCAGTTTAAGCTTCAAACCAGGATTATTTTGTTGCAAACAAACATTTTTTTCTGTTTCACACTATGTTCGCAATTATGGTACAATTTATTCATGAGACAGTTCTTTGAACAACAATGCATGTGTTTTATGATCAATCATACAATTGTTTCTGAGTTGTTTGTGAGATGGCATTGCATCTAAAGAAGTTTCCATCTATAAAACTTGGCACGCAGTCGCATCGGAATCGCATATCACGCGAGAGGCGTGCGTCGCACGGGAGCACGTCGCACGGGAGCTTGTTTTCGGGTAGAAATCATAACATAGTTCGGATAGATAAAGTTCACGTCCGCCACCCGCGCATGCAAACCCACGTCCCCGCCATTCCCATGCATGCATGCCTCAGGCGCAGACAACGAGATGGCCCAACGGTCCATCCAGCGACCCAGCGGGTGAGGCTGGCGTGGGATGGCCCATCCGAATTAGGCCCAAGCGAGCGTTGCGCCGGGCACATCCCAGGGGTGCAGGGAGTTTAGTCCCACCTCGCGAGCGAGCGGAGCTAGCACCGGTTTATATAGCGGGTTGAGCTTTCCCTCTCAAGTTCCTTTCTAAAGCGGGCAGCACATTGCCTAACCATCTCCGTCCCTGCCCTGTGGGGCCTACTTGCTACCTGTTATCACAATCTGATGGGCCTCTGCATCCTGGCCCAATAAATGATTGGGTTACTAGTCATATGCAGGCCGTTGAATTGTGAACTTTAAGCGGCAAGTAGGCGGGCTTTTTTTGTCATATTTCATTTTTTGCATTTGTCACCATTATTTCCATTGCAGCCAGTCCATCATGCTGCATTTTGCACTACTAGGAAAAAGGCTATAGATGAAATGGACACTAATAGCGCACCTGTCATGTGGTGCGCCACTACTATATAGCAGTAGCATCACATCACAACCATAAGTGTTCTGCACCAGCATCATAACAATCACATAACTACATAACAAAAGCAAACTTGTTCATCATTACAAAAGCAAACTTGTTCAACATAACAAAAGCAAACTTGTTCATCATTACAAAAGCAAAGTTGTTCAACATAACAAAAGCAAACTTGTTCAACCACATAACTACAAACTGAGACACATAATACAACAAACAACTCAATATCCCCAGTAGTAGGGGTCATCCCAATGATCCTCCGCCTCTTGCCATTGCTTCAAACCTTCTTTGATGGTTTCGATTTTCTTCCATGCCTCGTAGGTGACGTACGCATCTTTCGCTGCGTACTCAATGAGGTTGTTTGGCAATGGGTTGTCCCCCCATAGTTTGTGGTCCAATTTCTTGTTGATCTTCTGCTTCATTTCCTTGTAGGATGGGTGGATGAGGCTGGCTGCAAACTCAGCCAAAGACTGCCACTTCTTTCCATTGTTTGGAACTCTCCATTTGCGCTGCATGTCGACGTACTTGTCGGGGTTGATCTCCAAACCAGACAACTTCAGCTTCTCCTTGTGACCTCCAATGGAGAAGCCAACAAAGGTGTACGGCTTCTTCTCCTGCAGGAGCGGGCGGAGTTCCTTGGGCCTGCATCAAATTAATCTAGTGCATCAAATTCATCTACTTCAAAAACTTCAGAAACTACTAATTAGACAGAAACTTCAGAACTAGTATTGCATCTACTTCAGAACTTCAGAACTAGTATTGCATCTACTTCAGAACTTCAGAACTGTTGCATCTACTTCAGAAACTTCAGAAACTTCAGAAACTACTAATTAGATAGAAACTTCAGAAACTTCAGAACTTCAGAACTAGTATTGCATCTACTTCAGAACTTCAGAACTATTGCATCTACTTTAGAAACTTCAGAAACTACTAATTAGACAGAAACTTCAGAACTTTAGAAACTTCAGAACTGGATGTTTTTACCATTTGGTTGCCGCGGTGATGTGGTATACCAGGACGAGATCCTCCACGCATAAATGCAGAACTGCAGCCATTTGCGGAGGTTCGTCTTCCCTGGTATACTCGACATCAACGCCGATCGACCGAGAAAGCATGCCGCCGAGCCTCCTCCTCATGTCGCGGATCCTCTTGTCGGCTTCGTCTGGATTGCTGGTGCATACGACATCCAGCTTCTCCTTTAGGTGGATATCAACCATGAGCGGCACGGTGTAGTCTTGCTTCTGCCCGGGGACCAGAACATCGTCGTCGACCACTAGCGGCTCCTTGCCAGACGCCTCACCACGGTGATGCTTGGCAGACAGAGGGGAGTTGCTCCACGATGCCTCCTCCATTCTCTTGGCAGACGGAGGGGAGTTGCTCCACGATTCCTCCTCCATTGCCCTCCTGGCCAGCGATGGTGGAGGCAGAGGGGAGTTGCTTGATGGCGGAGGCAGAGGGAGAGAGGGAGGAAGATGGAGCGGCAATGGAATAGGAGGGGGGTTACCTGCGTCGTGGTCGTGGGGAGTTGCCAGTGGAGGGGAGACATGGGGAGTTGCCAGTGGAGGGGAGACGTGGGGAGTTTCCTCGAAAACTCAAACGTCCTGCCCTTTGGCCCTCGAAAACTCTGGAGGGGAGACATGGGCCCTTTGGTTTCTCCTGTTTCTGAAACAAAACAAAAAAAAAATAACAGCCATATTTTGCTCTAAAATTAATGATCACTGCAATCATATTAGGAGATCAAAAATGGCACCAAAACAGTCACTGCAGCCATCCAAAATGGCACCAAAACAGCACCAAAACAACATCAGCCAAAACAATATCGAGTGGCGCACCAGTAGTGCGCCATTAGAAGGCAAAATCGGTGCGCCACTAGCATGCCTTTTCCTAGTAGTGTAGGCAAGAACAAGCTAGAGTTGTACACACCCTGATTTAATGCTGCATTTTCCAAGTTTTTGTATTTTTTTAATTTTTTTGAATTTATAATGCCCTCTAGACTGACTACTGAAAACACCGGTCTATGCCTCAAGGGGGCATTGTAAAATATTTTTTTTCAAAATTTTCTTTCATAGACATGTTTGGCACATGTGGGTCACCATGTACAAGAAAATTTGGGTGATTTGGAGGTGGTGGAAAAATTCACCTTTTTTCAAAAACTGGCTTAAGTTAGACAAATGGTCCCTCCGGAATGCGGGCATTTTTTCGACCACCTCCAAATCACCTCAATTTTGGCACACATAATCTCTTCCACAAACAAAACTAGGTTTCCAAGTTTTTGTATTTTTTTAAATTTTTTTGAATTTATAATGCCCTCTATACTGACTGCTAAAAACATCAGTCTATGCCTCAAGGGGGCATTGTAAAATAATATTTTTCAAAATTTTCTTTCATAGACATGTTTGGCACATGTGGGTCACCATGTACAAGATAATTTGGGACCTGCATGCAAGTCGGGACCTGCATCAGGTCGGGACCTGCATGCAAGAGTCGGGGACCTGCATGTGAATAGTGATTCATCAAGGCCTTGACAGCTACTGGCACAGCGGCTGCCGCCCGATTTGCATGCAGCGAAGATGAACGTGCATGGAGGTTTCTCAAAGATTTCCAAGCACACACCAGTGGGCCCCGCTTATTTAAAAAACACGTCAGTCATTATTGCTCTGTAAATGAAGAATATGCATGACAACCATAGTAAGGGTGACGAATCATATTCATCCTATAATGAGGACCAACGCTTGCTAAAATCACCTCGATGAAGGTATTTAAGCAGGTAAAGGAGCTGGTCGAGGGGCGAGGTGGGACTATTTTTAGTTAGACGAGAACAACGCGCGAGATCGTACGCGACGTGGGCCGTCCGGAGCTGCAACCTCGGATGGGCCGGTGTTTGGGTCGACGTAGGAAAACGGCATGCCATGCATGCATGGCGTCGGTAGTCTCGCTTAAACGATGGACACGCACCGAGCTAGCCATGCAGACCGTGGGATCGCGCGGGAGATCCGTCTGGCGGCCGTGTGTGCGTGCAGAAATACATCACAATAATTATTCTACTCGACAATAACAAGTGCTCCATGCTAGCCCTTATTCCTGTTCGAAATACATCATCATTCTTAAAGTTGGACATCAAATGATACACACAGAAAATGGAAACGAAAGATGTCGAACTAATACAGTAACATGGCAGTACAACCGCACTTCACTAAATTACTGTCACGATGAAATAGAATGTAAAGACCACGTCACACAAAGCTGAATGGCACACGACTTTCTCTGGCTCATCGTCGGTTCATGCTGTATGTAGATATCACAGTTCAGCCTCGAGATCCTACACAGAAGAATACAATAAATCACATGGACATCAATTATGAGTAAAACACATGCAAAAAATAAATATGAACATATTTCGTACCTCTAGCAATTTAGCGCATTTACGTCGATTGTGACCTGGTTTCTTGCAATAGCCACAGATATTCTGTGATCTTGACTTCTTTGTCTTTGCCTGCAGCCTTTTCTTCGGTGCACCTCGTCCTGGCACATGCACGGGATCCAGAACCTTATCAACTTTCTCCGAGTGCGGCATCAACGGGCCAAACCTAATGCTGTTATGCTGAGCATTAGTTGACTCCTTGCTGTCAGCTTGTTCAAAACTTGATTGCTTGCCATGATGTTGTGCTTGCAAAAGCATCTTTAGACGGTGATAGTCCTCATCAGAGTGGCATGCCTTGAAACTTGCGGCGTGACTACAATTCCGCAACTCGCGGTACCTCTGCAGGCTTACCGAATAGTCATACATCTGGTTTTTTCTGGTAGGTGCGTATGCACATTTTGCATTCATAGTCCACCTAGTGGGAACGCAACAACCGGGCAGAATTGTTTGTTTTAAAATCCCCAATATGTAAAAAATGTGGGAACATGGTGTGCCTGCGCATTCCAGCTTACGGCAAGAACAACTCACCCTGTGCAAAAGACCTCCTTGCTCTTCAATGCGCACTCCAAACTTTTTATCCATTCTTTCCTGCTTGGACACAACATAAGTGGAATCTTCTGATCCATCTAGTATCTCTCTGATCTGACATTTGCTGACAGCATCTATGCTCCATAAGACCATCTTAAAGACACTAGGTGTGAAAACTGTTGCGGCGTGTTTCTCAAGCGACGAAGCATTTTCCTCTGTAAATGGAACGGACTGCAAGGCTTCGACGTCATGGAGAGCTTCGTTAATCCGTCGCGACGCAAGGCAACGCTCATAGTGCTCTAGCATTTCAAACAACGACATCTTACCCTCAAGATGCGTATGTAGCACAGAGTTCAAGCTCTCACTCCTCTGATTGCTGCTCAATCCTAGGAAACAACGCCCCTCAATATACGGAGCACACCACAACTTTCTCATCTGATACATCTGATGCAGCCAAGACTCCTCACTGGTTACTTTATTCTATTGTAAGAATTGTATCCATTTTATCTCATGCTCTTCAATGGAAGAAGTATCATAAATGAAAGATCTGAATTCCTCCTTTACGTCGTCATCATGCAGATGGCGTACAATGTTCTGCTGAATGTGCCATATACATAGTCTATGGTTTGAGTCTGGCCAGACCACCCTTATTGCTCTCTGCATTGCAAGGTCCCCATCTGTGATCACAGATATCGGATGCTTCTGTGCCATGCAATCAGAAAAGGTCCGCAACATCCACTCGTATGTCTGGCTTATTTCATGAGAAATTATACCACAGCCAAAAATAACAGTGCTGCGGTGGTGACTCAACCCGACAAACGGCGCGAATGGAAGATTGTATTTGTTGGTTCTGTATGTGCTATCGAAAACAATGACTTCTCCGAAAGCCTCGTAGTCAAGTCGCGATTGACTATCAGCCCAGAACAGTCCCTTCAGATGGCCATGCTCGTCTACCAAGTACTTGAAGAAAAAATCCACATCTCGCTCTCGCCTCGCCATCATGTGCATGATCACCGTATTAGCATCACCGGCACTGATTGTCTCCTGCTTATTAGCATGGCAGAAATTATAAATGTCCCTTTTTATGCATCCAACCTTATCAAATCCACCGTATTGAAAGCACAAAATATCCATAATACGGTATTTGCGGATCCCACATTTTTCCATGTCCGCAATGTCCGCTTTCTGCTCATCGCTAATTCGTCTGTGCGAACGCAGCAGACAAGAAAGATCCCGTGGGGCTAGAGGATGGCTGTGCTCATCGATGAAATCCTTGACAAACCACCGACCGGTTTCCTCCTGTCTCGTAATGACCAATTTAGCATTACACCCAACACGAGTTAAACTTCGTGGCCTCCTCTTTCTATCTTCCATCTTTCTTTTCATGTGCTTCTCTTCGCGAAACCCTTGACGACTACACACAATTTTCCTTAAAATTATGTATTTGTTGGATCCATCCCACTCAACGTAGCTTTTCCTCACACTAAAACCTTTTTCAAGAGCATATTTGTTGTAGAATTCATAGCCTTCAGCCTCACTATCAAACATCTTGCTGACAACATTTAGATACTCGAACATACTCTCATCACTTGCATACGCCATGTCTTCCTGCATATGACATGTGAGGGAAACCAATCATCAACATCTTTCTGTTTATCAATGTTGCAGGTGTAAAATAGCTCATAGGCAAAGACAAGTGCATGGAAAAGACTTTGCTCGTTTGACATGTGAGGGAAACCAATCATCAACGTCCAACAAGTAGTATCTCATCTTCCTTTAAACTATATTTCATGCACTATGCAAACCTAAAGTGATGATGACTTTAATAAACTAAATTAAGTGAACTATGGAACCAGTATCTCATCTTCCTTTAGTATATCTCATCTCAAACGTCAAGTAAGTCACTTTTTTTCTGCGGTACCAAAGGAAGTAAGCAATGCCCTCAACATCTTACTTAAACAAACATGATGCGATTAGCTCAAGAGAAACTATGCCACGATGAAGCTTTCCATTCGTTGTTCTAGTCCGTACCCGGATCTTGTGGGGTTGAGGTTGTACTGCATGCACGGTGGAGGGGCGCAACGGCCAAGAGAACGAGCAGAACGCCAAGCCGAATTCATACCTTAAGGATGGTACGCGCGAAGAGATGGGATCGCCCGCCGCGGTCGCCGCCGATTCAGCCGGCGCAGATCCGGCCTTCTTCTTCTTCGGTGACGGCGTGGGGGGCTGGGGTTGGTTGGGTGGAGGACGAGGACGATGAATTTATTCCTCTCGCTGGGCAGGTCGAGGACGGAGAAGGTCAGGAGCGGCGAGCGGCGACGAATAGATCGGAGGAGGATTCTGAACTGGATCGAGTAGACATGGATCTGGTCGTCAGGTGATCGGTTCAAGAAAAGATATTTCCCCCTGGACCATTATGCCCTTATCGCAATTAACATATTAAATTTAATCAATTAAAATTCCCCGCAAGATCTGACGGCTAATAAAAATCAGACGTGATCAGACATGTAAGTACTGCTAAGTACTCCGAGTACTAACCCAACCACCGTAAAACAGCTCAAACAGTAAAAATAGCACATGGATTTTGATGTGTTACTATCTTCTATACCGGTCTCTTTTGTCTATCTCAAATTAATCTAGCATAGAACCATAGGTGGAAAGATGGATGGAGGAAGCTCGAAGAATCTAAGACTAAGGTTAGGCTGTCGATCAAGGGCACCATTGTGACTATTTCTATCATGGTAAGTCACCTGACCATCACATAAAAATGCACCTACTTGTTATTTATGTTAGCTAGCTTGACTATTAATTTAGTAATTCTATACTAACTAGGACTTGTGCTCTTTTAGGCGGGCTATCTATGGTATGAATATATCTATAAGCTAGACAAAATTACGTACAACAAGTACCATCCCTACACGTCATGGATTCCTATCACGTAAGTATAAAAACAAGATGGTAGCATAACCAATATATATGACATGCAGTTGACACAGTACCTTATATTTCTTGCAGCGTGTATATTTGTCTGCGCAATTGCACCCAACAGTTGAGGGGCGCCTCTCTAGCTCTTTTCACGTGAGCATCTAAGTCTGCAGCACCCTTGCATCAGGCATTTGCCGCCCTTCCCTATTCCTTTGCTTTCTGCATTACTAAGACAGATTTTATTTGACAGTTGGCTTGGCAAGATCACGCTCGAGACTTTCATTTCTCAGTTCCACATCTGGCTCAGGTTGGAACTGAGTTGTTGATTTCAGCATATGTTAATCCTTTTTTAAGTGCTGAATGAATCCACATTTAGTCCACTGACGAGTATCCTCTAATATGTTGAAAGTTTAAGTTGATGGCTCCAGGATATGTTGACATTCTCCCACTTCATGTTTATTGTGCTCTCTCCTTTAGTTATATGTGGTCGGTTTCACTTTAACAGGTCTAGCGTACCAAATGGGCAGCCCAAATGGCTTCTATCTTTCATACCTGATTACCCAATGCTTAACTTCATGCTTACTACATCAATCTATATTTTTGTAAGTTTGTCAATCTCATGTGCACTTCATAAAACAGAATCATAAAATGCACTAATTTCGCATGTTTAAAATTGCAGCTATCATACCGAGTATTTGAGCTGACAAAAGTACTGAAGGGAGCCTTTATTCCCAATAGAGACAACAATCGCATGTGTCAAAATTTTATTTTTGGGATTGTCATTTCTTTATGTTTGTATTGTTGCTCACTTATTCTTCTGAAAATTCCAGTTCTATAGGTAAAGTTACAAATATGTTGTACAATAGTTTTCATATATGAGCTCCATCCCTCCATATCTAAGCATTTTTTAACCTATTTGTCCATGTGTTTCTAGATGAATACTTCCACTTCTCTAAGTTCCGTTTGCATAGGGATTGGAGGTAAATGCATCAGTGGTTTCTGAAACATACTGCGTCGATTGCTCCAGACTATTTTAGCTACATTTGATGCATGTGGCAAGTGGACTGGGCAAACATCCAATCCTCCACTAGAGGGAGCTAGTCTTACTTTCCACATTACAATATCACTACGTCTTCATTTCTGTTCAATAATATTACTGATAAGATTTCTACCGATTGTTTATTTTAAAACTTAATCCGTCATGTCAAAAGGAGAATTAAATTTCTAACAAGTATGATATATATTTGTTCATTCGGAGTAAGTATTATTTGGACCACGCTTGCCTTTCCAAGCCGTTTAGATCTATGAAGTTTCATTGTTGGCATATTTTTGCTTCTATCTCTCCATCAATCAACAATTAGTTAACTTAGCACATACTAACATTATGTAACAGGTAGTTTTTTTTCTTCGTGAATACGCAAATTGAGTATCATTGTATTGATAGGTAGAAAGGAGAGTTGCATCAGCTAGTGGTAACCACAAACAAGGAGGTGGCTAAGCTAGCAAAGTTTAGAAAAGAAGTACAAGCCCTGAGTAGACCGACTCCTGCCTGCATCTACTACTATTACTCCATCCATTGACCGCTATCCAGCATGCATCTAGGGTATTAAGTATAAAACAGAGTAATGCCTTAAGCAAGATGACATGATGTAGACAAAGTAAATCCAATCAATATGAATAAACCCCATCGTTTTCCCCTTGATGGCAACAATACAAATACATGTCTTTTCCCCTACTTTGTCACTGGTATATGGAGCACCGCAAGATTGAACCCATTACAAAGCACATCTCCCTTTGCAAGATAAATCAATCTAGTTGGGCAAACCAAATGGATAGATCGGAAAGAAATACAAAGCTACAACAATCATTCATAATAATGTTCAGATAAGACTCCATAAATATTCAGATCATAAATCCATAATTCATCGGATCCCAACAAATACACCACAAAACAGAATTACATAGGATAGAACTCCAAGAAGATCGAGGAGAACATGGTATTGAAGATCAAAGAGAGAGAAGAAACCACTAGCTACTAGTTATGGACCCATAGGTCTATGGTAAACTACTCACACATCATCGATAGGGCAGCAAGGTTGATGTAGAAGCCCTCCATGATCGATTCCTCCTCCGACAGAGTACCGGAAAAGGCCTCTAGATGGGATCGCAGAAGAACAGAGACTGGCAGCGGTGGGAAAAGTGTTTTGGGTGGCTTTCTGTTGGTTTCCCAATATTTGAGAATTTGTAGAGGTGAAATTAGGTCAGACGAAGCCATGAGGGGCCCACAAGGCATCGGGGCGCGCCCTGTTGCGTTGTCGTCTCCTCGTCTTCCTTCTGGTCTCCTCCCAAAACTTCTAGGGTCTCTCTTGTATAGAAAAAAATTGCCAAAAAGTTTCATAATGTTTGGACTCCGTTTGGTACTAATTTCCTAGAAAATCAAAAACAGGCAAAAACAACAACCGGCACTTGGCACTGGTTTAATATGTTAGTCTCAGAAAATGATATAAAATAGCACATAATTGAATATAAAACATTTAAAATTGATACTATAATAGCATGGAACAGTAAAAAATATAAATACGTTGGAGACATATCACTCACCGCCAAGTACTCGTCCTGCTCGAGGTCGTAGGTGCAGCAAGTTAGAGACCTCGTCATCTTCCTCCCTTCGGAGTGCATGGGGCGCGCTCTCTGCACGGCCGCAGTGCGCGCATTATGCTTCATGTCATAGAGACGGCCCTTGGCAATGTTCTCTAACACCTTTGCAGCCTCATCCTCGAACCAAGGCGTGCAAGCAAAGTGATTCTACAACAGTGCATATAGGAGTTAAATAATGACCAAGCGTCGAGATAACGATCAATGCAATGACACATGCACATACGTAGAACTCACGACAGACGTGCTCAGTCTTGCTACACCCTCCTCATCCTTGGCCGCTTTGTAGTGCTCCCAGGTGAAACCTGGCGTCGCGGGCTTGTCCCTGTTCAACTGGACCAATCCAGAGAAGTGCTTCTTTAGCAGAGAGCCAAGCATGTGGTTCGGCATGCGCCCGTGCCCCTTGGTAAGACGCTTCCACTCCCTGCATAGTGAAAAGGAAAATCATATGTCAGTGTGCAAATATTAATAAGCTAAATAATTTGTATGATCTTTGCGTACTTGGCTCCTTTGGGCTCAAGGATAGGTCGAAGGTCGGCAGGCGCGGGTTCCTTCGGTGCCGAGGATGGACCACGGGTTGAGCGCTTTCTCCCGGTTATCGTTGAGGTGCCAGACCCGAGTTGTCCCCACCACCCATCTCCCCTGCCTCATCCTCAAGATCGGTAGCTAGCGAGTGGATCCGACCCCTTGACGTAATCCTCCGTCTCCTCGTCGCAAGAGGGCTCAAGGTGGTTCTCCGTGGCTGAGGGTACAGAACCAGTCGAGGACATTAATGTGATGCAACCATACTACAACAGCAAAAGATAGTCATGTTATAGAGCGTTATATCCTTAAAATTGCCATGAACTCCATTACAAAGCATTTGCACAAATTGCCATGTCCTAGATAATATTTCTGAACAAGCTATGCACTAGAAAAAGTAAGAAAAAATCCATGGCAAAAAATATAGATTATTGCCATGGCAGATTACATGTTCTCAACTAGCTGGTTTTGCCCCTTGAATACGAACTAGAAAACAAGGGATGGGAGACAATTGCACTTACCAGAGGGGGGGCATTGGCCGTGGAATGGGCCAACAAGGGATCTTGTTAGAAAATCGATGGAGGGAGCTCGTCGGAGGGACCCCAGGAGCAGTAGGCAAGAGTCGCCAGAGGAAGCTGTAGAAGAACACAGCGGGGGCAGCTTCGTCCCGCATCGACGTCTATTGCCACCACGAAGAGGCTGAGCTGCTCTAAGGACGTCGTCAAAGGTTCGCCTTGGTGGTGGTCCCCCACGCCGCCCTTGCATGAGGTCACCGAGCCGAGGTCCGCACACTTGGTCAGTCGAGCGGCTCCATCGGCCTGGTCGTGGAGCCTCCTCCAGGTGCGCGGCAGGGAGGTGATGGTGTCCTGGCTAGGAGTTCTCTCACCACGTCGTATCCCAGCCTGGTGGGCCAGGCCGAGGACCCCATGTCGGTTAACGAATGGGCTATGTTGGACTGCCCATGCTAAATAGAAGGGAAGGCTCCTGAAGTCTTGTCGTGTACTCCTAGGTATCGAAATTGTCAAGGACTTGGTCTTGTAGCACGTAGCCTACTATAATGTTATAATCCTAGACCCTCGGTATCTATATAAACCGAGGGGTAGGGCTTGTAGAAATACAACAACAATCTCAGGGTAGATCATCTATACTTTGTTCTCCATCCAAAGCAATTAACACAAGCAAGATGTACGGTTTTATCTTCTTGGAGAGTCTGAATCTAGGTAAAATCTCGTGTTTTTGTATTGTCATATCTAGATGTTTAGTTTGGGACGCCCTACCTGAGACCTGCCGGATTTAGCTCCATCAGGAGGTCATGCTCATAGGCGGCGCAGTAGTCGGCAGGGAGCAGGCCATGAGCCTGCGCCACGCTAGCGTGCCCGCTCGTCGACGCCGTCGCTGCCCATCTCCTCAGCGTCGCACATGTCCTCGACCTCGAAATCGACAGCAACGCGATGCCGCGATGGGTGGTTGAGCTCGTGGGTGGGGAAAATGAGGATAGTGATGGACAGAGAGAGTGGAAGGAGCAGCAATGCTACATCGACGGAGATCTACAGGATTTTACAGGGTGTGTTTCAGCTGTCAAATTGTGATTGGATTAAAGGGAGACTGAGCCCCACCCACCTGAAAATCAGAGGGGTCATATTTAGTTGGTTAGGAAAGAGCCTGTAGAAGTTTGTAGGGCTATGTACGTCTAGCATTTTTGGTGGAAGGGGATGTATGGTGGGGCCGTGGCTTCGTTCGCACATATGCCAATCCCAGCAAACGTTTTTGGAAAACGTTATTTCTAAACCGACGTGGCAACAAACCCCCGCTTAAGATTCGTACTTGCATCCAATGGTGGCCGGCTAGTTCGCTGGGCTCAAATAGCATTTCATTTCAGTAAGGAAATTGGAGTAGTTCAGTTTGCGCAAAAGTCAAATCAATTTCCCCTCCACCTCCACGGTCCACTTCACTCCACACAGCCTCCCGAACCCTTGCCTCGCCGCTGGAATGAGCCGGCTCTCGCTGGCGCCCGCGCTGGACGGTGGCGTCGTCCTCGAAGAGATCCTCCTCCGAAGCCCTCCTCCCTCCCGCGCGCATCCCTCGTGTGCACGTGCTGGCGCCGCACCCTCGTCGACCCCGGTTTCCACCGCCGCTTCCGCGAGCACCACAGCCGGAATAAGCCACCGCCGCTGCTCGGCTTCTTCGACAAGGAATACCGCGCAGACGAGCCGCCTATCTTCAACCCCACGACTCAAGATGGCAATGGGGCCACGAAACCCGCGTCCCCGCGGGTTTTTACCCTATTAGAGGACGGGGATGGGCGACTTTCTATCCCCGCGGGGCTACTTGTGGGTACATTATAAAACCCGACATGTTTTGCGGGTTTAAACCCGTCGAAATACGTTTTTTTAGCCGAACCCGAAACCCAACAAAACCCGTCAAAATATGTTTTTTTTAATATGCACCGATCCATCTTGACTCAAGTGGCCCAAAGCCACAGCGCCCGAGCAGCCAAGCCCCACAGCATCGTGGCCCTGGAGTACAAACCAACCCCTCGCTCAGTCGCTGCAGTGTCGCTCGATCTTCAGGCCTCTCTCCCGCACAACACAACACCTAAACCTAAACCTAGGTTCCCCAGTTGTCGCATGCTGCTGTAATATGCTCCTATTTTTCTTTCAAGTATTGTTGTTTTCATTAATTGCTCGTGGGGACGGGTTTTCCGTGGGTTTAGAAAACCCGGCGGGTTTACGGGACGGGCAAAAATTTAATCCGGCGCACGTTGGTGAGGACAGAGACGGGTTTACGATTTTCTCGTGAGGATGGGTTTGGGCAAGCAAAACCCGGTGGGTTTCGGACCCGTTGCCATCTTGACCCACAACTGCGGGCCGGCGGGACCGCATCCCACCCGCGCGCTTCTCCGCGCCATGGAGCCTGGGCGAGGGCTGGGAGTTTCTCGGCGGCCGCCACGGCCTCATCCTCCTCATCTGCCAGGCGCGCCGCGATGCCGTCGTGTGGGATCCCCTCACCGGACACCAGCGCCGCGTCGGGTTTCCACCGGGGTGGAAGTCCGTCCAGAACGCCGCGGTGATGTGCGCCGCCGCCGGCCAAGATGGGCATGTGCACGGTGACTGCCGGTTCACCCCATTTAGATAGGCCTTGGTGCGCAGTGATTCTACCGGCACACGCCATTTTGCATGCCTCTACGAGTCAGAGTCTGGTGTGTGGGGGGATATTGTTTCAGTAATCAGTAGAGACTGCACATTCGACTTCGACTTGCATTGCGAACCCCAGCATTCTGGTTAAGAATTCATTTTGCTGGCTTATGTCTGGAGGTGCCATCCTGGAGTTTGATTTTCAAAACCAGAGCCTTGCAGTGACCCAGAAGCCAGCAGACGCTCATCCAATTTTACATGGAGCTGCCGACGACTACTGGTCCTTTTACGCGGTACGGACAGAGCATAGTGGCCTGGCCTTGCTGTTTTGTCAGAAACAGATTATGTAAGCAAGATAATCCAATTATGGGAGAGGAAATCTAACTGCGATGATGTTGTTGGATGGGAGCTGCAGAAAACCATTCAACTAGACGGGCTCTTTTCACCAGAACCAGAAATGGGGCAAAATGCGGTGTCGATGCAGGGATACGATGAGGACACTAATGCGATTATCCTATCTACCTTTTTCGGCGACTACATGCTCCAGCTTGAGTCCATGCAGTTCACAAGTCTTTTTAAAACACAAAGAAATTTCATGTCTAGCAGGACCTATTATCCCTACAGAAATTTCTACATTACAGGTAATTTTTTGTCCCTGTATTTGTATTGGTATTTCAGCATGAGAACCACTGTTTTTGAGTCTAGTCGTCGACACTGCCAGGGTTGACTCAAACCCCTCGACTAGTCGAGACTAGTTGCGACTAGTCGATTGGCCAGGCTCGACTCGTCATGAGTCGCTGCCCCAGAACGACTCGTCGACTCGAAAACCTTGATGAGAACAATTGCGCTACAACTATATTGTCAAAACATTTTATATCGAAAGTGTTATTTGATTTCCACATGTGGAGTGCTATGTATCTTGATATTAATTGTAAATTCATAATAGCTATTGGCATCTATATTATCCTACATTGGAAAAACATTACTAGTTTCATTGAACCCGAATAGTAGTGAGTATTGCCATTTGCCACTTAAGTTTCTCAAATTGAGCTTATTTTACCCATTTGGTATTAATGAAGGGAATCCTCTCCAGAATAGTAATTCTATTTGAATACATTTCCTCTGGACAGCTAAACAGTCCTAACATGTAATTCATTACTAGGTAAATGATAATTGTGGCTCTACCTTGTGCCTAGCAGTAGATGCTGTTTCATTTCCCTATTCCTACCTTTGTCATAAATGGTAGTTTTTTTGCCTTCTCATCATTTTAGCTCTTCCACGAATTTTCTTCGGTTTATTGGATTCCTTTTACCTGCAGATAGCAGAGTTGGTGGTCAAGACGGTGGAGCTGAAATGTCAATGTATTAGATGATTATTGTCCCATTAGGCATGCTAATGTGCTATGTTTGTTGAACAGATTATGTTGATTTTACTGTTTTAATAATATCAACATTCGTAAATATGGACGATTCAAATGTTTTATATAGTATTGGAGCTGAACTAGTAGTAACCATTATCAGATATCAGTTGATGATGCTGTCTTTGGACAAGTGAATGATGCTTATGATTCTACTTTGCTTTTGTTTATCCAATCTATAGTATATATTAATTGCTGTAGCTGTTCATTTCCTTATTTTGTTTATCCATAGCACACAGAGCACTATGTCGCTACTGCTTGCATCTTCTGTTAATCATCTCATCAGTTGAACTCTCTTACATACATACGTACTGTTGGGTAGTATAGATTACTTGCTTTAGCTATTCGTTTCCTCATTTTCCATTCAGGAATCAGGATATTGTTCACTTGTTATGTTGCTACAGTGTACATGACAAAGGTAAACACTTTAGAAATGTACCTAAAGTTTTAGAACTTAAAAATGTACACATGTCGGTTGCTATAGCAGAAATAGTCATGCATGAACCTCCAAATATGCATGCAAATCAGAAATGACTATGCAATATGATTCCAAGCTCAAGGCCATTGATTTGTTTCTCACAGTGAAATGTTTGTCATATTTTCCTTGCAACTAACATGACATCCCCTTATTCCAGGCTTGCACTTTGGGGAATTCAGACGCAAAGCTGCTTATGGAGCCACCTTATTGTTCTTCTGTATTGTGGCGTCTCACATGCTCGAATTAGTGACATCATAGAGATGGTTACCATAGACCTGACAATTTCATTTTCTCTAAGCTGCATTAGTACTGTACTGTTATTGTATGTTGTATTGTTTGAAGCTTGTAGACTGAAATATGCTAAGATTCACATAGATTAGTTATTTAACTAGTAGGAATTCAGTGACTGCATGTCAGACCGCTTCAGTTCTTATGTCATGTCCTAGCAAGTGTGTACTGTTTTAATGGAGTAGCGAGTGGAACTGCCTATGTCTTTCAGATTTGAACTCCTTTTGTTACTAAGTAGATTTTAGTTTCTGTTATGAAAATGAGTAGAACTGATGTTGCTGTAACAGCAAGCATGATGCATCTTGAATACTAGAGAATTTATCCGTAGTCATGCTCTCAAGGAACCTATATGTAGTTCTCTTAAGAAAGAGATTTTGCTGAAAAGTGTAGATGGAACACACTAAATTTCCCCTCTGAAGATTATCTCCAGGTATATCCCAATCATTATACTAGTTATAGCTTCTATTTTGTAGATGCCAAGAATATAAGTGCTGACCAACATGGTTTCATTTTATTAAAAGTTTATACAACCCAGAAACATTTTTCCTGGTTATAACTTAGAACTAGTTATTGTGATTTCTGGATGTAAAAACGTTTGCCCCACCATTGACTTAGTTTCAATTCTTGGGCACATGCTTGTAAGATGCTAAAGTCTTGAGTACTGTTAGCTCTCCGCTGCTATCTGGATCATCTGTTTATGGACTGAGCGAAAGAGGAGAATTTTCGAAGAGACATCTGTCCCGGCCGATACTGCGGCCATGTTAGCTTGTGATGATCTTGACCTTATCCTAGAGGCCTTCTGGGCTTCAGCAACCCTATACAGATTGTTCCCTGTTGTAATAATGCAATGACAAAGCTCTTGTCTTTTCCGTCAAAGAAAACTATCTACATTTTCTTCTCTCCTGCTCAATTTAGGTTCTAGCTACTGCACCCATGTCAGGGTGCATGTAACTCCATTACACTATAGCAAAATAACACATCATCTGATCTGATCGATGGACTAATTAATGTCATATACAAATAGGCCATGGCTAGCATTTACAGATTAACTGATTAACAGTGCACCACTTCGAATCAGCAACTACATTGCAGTAGCAAAATAACACAAATTTATCTATTGAAGGCAAGCCACCAAGCAAAAATGCCTGAAACCAGACAGTGGAGACAGGATGATCTCTTTGATGAGTCCCCGAATCAGCAAATTTGAGGATGAGAATCACCACTTTGGCTGCTGTGCGTTGGCCCTGCACGCAAATTAAGGAGGTCAGTTAGTATCTCAGTTGTGTAAGTAGACCAAAAAAGGGTCAGCAAGATTGCCTAAACCAAAAAAGGGTCCGCAGTGCTAAGGAAGCCTGCTCAAACTAGAAAGTTTCAATAATTCTTCACCTTGCACCATTCAGCAATCACTTTTGAAAAAAGAAAATTTAAGGATGTATGCACACAAATTCAGTAGTAACATTCCCTCAAAGAAAAATCAGCACTAATAAAGCTTATTCAGCCAATTACGGGGATAGGGGGCACAACAAAACTTCATGGACTACCAAAACAATATAACATCTCGTACATGCAAAAGCAGCGTAGATGGTGAATTTTCAGAAGATGAGGGTTTAGTACTTCTGAACCTAAAGAAAATACTAAAGATAGCAAACACAATGCCGCATTTAAGATCATGACAATCATGTACATTTAGAATCGCTTACCAGAATTAGGGAAAAGATTGCATCCCACAGAAGGATACACCTTTAGGATGTCGTTTATTTTTACGCGCCAGTCGTCGTTACTTGTTGTGATCTCATCCTCACGTGACGGCCTCACTGTCATTCTTTTCAGCCTTGGTGCACATTTCAATATCAGCCTCAAGAAATCAAATTCATGATCCTCTCCTCCGAAGGCTCTGATTTCAACTTCTTGGAGATTGATCCAGGGGGTAGTTTCGGTTCTCCAGTTCCCAGGCTCATCACAGGGACAATTTACCGGGCAAGCTTTTCCTTTTGCCCCCTAAAAGGAATATGAATAACTACAATTATTGGTACTCCTCAAAGACATTTTTTTTTGATAAACTTCTTCTCCTTTATTCATTCATAAGTAAAGTAGCATCGTTTACAAGTAAAGGGATAACCTCATTAGGGGCGTTATCCATTCAAACACTCGGAGAAGAAAACCTAGCTAACCTTGCTAGTTCATGAGCTACTCGATTACGTTCCCTATTACAATAATCATAAATGACATGGGAAAAATCTAATGACATGAAATAACAGTCGTCTATAATGGATGAAGCGACTGAAGAAGAGTAGCCTTGGCTCAACGCATTCACCACCTCCACGCTATCCGAATTCACTTCAATCTTACTACATCCGACGGTATTAGCAAGATTCAAACCAAACCTCACTGCAATTGCTTCTGCTGTGAACGAGTCGAAGCAAAGGTTCATCTTTTCATTAGCAGCCGCTATAAATTTCCCCCTATGGTCCCGGATAACTGCTCCAAATGTTGCTGCGAGTGTGTCTCTATCAAATCCCGCGTCAACATTTAATTTCACGTAACCATACTTTGATTTCAACCAAGCATCTGAACGGATGTGAGCCTTTGGGCTGTAAGAGATGGTATAATTTTCTACTAAGCCTCTCACTGACATATTGATTTGATATGCACTTTGAGTTTCTTCGTCATGTGTCAATTTTCGCCTTTCATACCACAAATACCAAGCCGTCGTTGCCATCGTTTCTCTGAACTTCGGCAAGCCCAACACTTGGATTTGTTGTTTTGGAAGGCACAGAAGATGTGCCAACACAAGCTCACCTGCCTTGTCAACTTTCAGTGCCTGTTTGATAACAAGCTCAAGACCGAGCATCTTCCACACGTCCATTGCCAATTTGCATTCGAACAACATATGTCTTATGTCATCAGGCCCCTGGTTACAGGCTGGGCAACTCGGATTTATTTTTAAGTGCTTATTAGCCAGGATAGATCGACAGGGAATAGCACTCTGACATCATCCCAAAACTTGTACCTGGATTTTACTTTTGCTACATAATATATTTCGTTCATGTATAATAATTAAGCAGAGGAAAGAATTACCATCTCTATCTTGAGGATTTTTGTAGCAGTGCAGATCCAATGGATCCTAAGGAGGCGAAACACAAATGCTCCAAAAGCATGCCCGGTTGTGTTGAAATGTAGATCCAAAACGGAGAAGTTTGTAAGCACTAGATGTTTCTCTATTTCTTGCACAAGGCTGAGCTCGGACTGTGGAAAACTAAATGAGCCCTGCAAAAAACAATTGACAGTAATATATATGATCCATAATAAGTTTAATACTACTAGTTTAGTTGGCAAACTCAGTACTCCCTCTATAAACTAATATAAAAATATTTAGATTACTAAAGTAGTGATCTAAATGCTTTTATATTAGTTTATGGAGGGAGTAGTAAGTAAGTAAAGTGAGCAAGAGACAAGGAGACGCACAAGGCTGATGTCGTCCGACTCCATCCGCAGGGACAGGCCGGCATTGTTCTCCGCCGTCTCGAGCCTCACCATTGCAAGGCCCCAAGGACCGATCCCGGCAGCCGGCTTGGAATAGCAGCACCGCCACAGAACCTTCTCCACCATGGGTGCCGAGATGGACAATCCGAGCTCGCCGCCAGTGTGTATGGACAGTGTCAATTGCTTCAGTGCGGGGACGTCGATGTGCACGCGACCTGTCGACTTGCGCTTGTTCTCCAGAAGGAGCTCCTGCAGGGATGCCGAGCGGATGGCGTGGCCGAGCGAACAGCCGGCGGCCCTGAGCACGCGCAGGCGCGGGCAATGGAGGAGCAAGGCGGCGGCGTCGACGTGGCAGCCAGAGAGGGACAGCGCCTCGAGCGCGGGGAACATGCAGCAGCTTGCCGGCGGGTTGGCGGCGCCGGAGAGGAAGAGGTCCAACCCGCATAGGTCGACGGATGTGGCCCGGTGGAAGCCGGGCAGGTTCACGGGAGGGGGAAGGTACCGCAGGTCGCGTGTCCGGCGGGCAAGCGGGCTGCGAGAGACGTTGAAGCGGAGCTCCACCGGCGAGAGCCGGGCGGCGGCGCGGATCAGGGAGGCGACGTCGGCCACGTACAGCATATCGTACTTAGGAGGACGCGGGGGCGGCTCGGGGACGTGGATGTCGAGGAGGGACACGTCGGGGACGTGGGCGAGGGAGTCGAGCGCGGGTCGGAGCAGGCGGGGCGCGACGTCACGGAAGGTGAACTCGGTGAGGCGGCTCCAGAGGCGGCTCTACCGGCGGGAGAGGAGGCTGGTGCGCACGGCGGCGCGGGCGCAGCGGAGGCGGGCGAGCACCTGGAGAAGCAGGTCGTCCGGGAGGGGGCTGATGAGATCGGGTCCTCCTCCGGTTGGGCCTAGCACAGGACGAAGGCCGCCATGGCCGTGGCGTGCTCCTTCCTCCATGGCCATGGCGAACCCTAGTGCGCGCGTGTTGGAATTTGCCGAGGATCGAACGATTACGTCGAAATCAGGAACAACTCGAGAATGTCTGCTAGGATATATAATACGCGGGCGATCGCGTCTCCCGCGCGAGATTGGCCTAGCCCAACCAGATGGCGCACGTCAGTTATTTTTGGATTTAATCATTTAGTTTTTTTCGGAGTTTAATCTATACTTAAAAAAAACAGCGAACACAAAATAAAAAGGTTGTGAAATTCTAAAAACTATTCACATGTATTCAAAAAATGTTCGTCAATATGAAAATGTTTGCGAATTCAGAAAAACAATGCAGGCGAATTCAAAGGACGTTTGCGAAATCAAAACAAATCATAAAATACAAAAAAATAAATTAATCAATCCACAAAAAGCATTGCAAATACAAAGACATTCACGGATTTTCACGAACAATTTTCGACATCCCAAACAGATTTAAAAAAAATTAAACATTTCTTCAAATTGTGGACAACCCTTTTAAATGCCGAACACTTAAAAAAACACGAATATGTTTTTCAAATGCGAACAATTTTTGATATTCTAAAATTATTTCAAAAATACACACATGTTCGAAATTCAAACAATGGTTTCTGAAGATTTTAAACATTTTTATATTTATGAAGTTCTGAAATAATAATAAAAAAGAGAAGAAAATATAACAAAAGAAAAGAACTAGAACAAAACGAAATTAATAAAACATCAAAAAGAGAAGAATAATAACAGGAAATAAACAGCCAAGAAGCTTCCCAAAACCGGCATCAAAGCTTCCAGAACCTTCCTGTAACAGGCTGCTTGTGAGCGCCCCGTAGCGCGATTAAATAGGCCAGCCGGCGTGCCCGCGTGGGCGATCAGAGTCTTACCGCTCGCAGCGGACAATATGTATCAGTTGTGGTTATTCTTTAGGGAACTTCAAAATAGCTACACAAAACATATAAAAAAAGGTTACTATTGACAAAACAATTAATGTTCCATGCTTGTTACATAATGACCATCCATGGCCTAATTTAGAAATTTTTGTGTCATAAAATCATGGCAAAGTTATAAAGTCGCATAACTAGTTTGGAAATTCTTGTATCCTAAAATCATGGCAAATTATCAGTCACACGGAAAATGTAGACATTTGTCCTCTAAAAGCATGGCAAAATTTGGAAAATATTTATAGTGGTCACATGGCAGATGGCAGATAAAAATATTGAGAAATCAACACAAATTCAGAAAAAAATGTAAAAAAATTAAAATTTTCACATGGAAAATTTGGAAAGTTAAATTTCCAAAACCATGGAAAATTAAGAAAAATTGAAAACAGTAACAAGACAAATTTAGGCTATTTTTTCTACAAAACTTGGCAAGTATTTGGTAAAATATAGAATGGTCACATGGGAAATTTAAATTGTACATCATGACAATCTATATTATTTGTATATAAATTCGAGAAAAATCATGGATGGTATCTTTTGATAATTTTGTTCTGCACATCCTGGCAACTTTATAAAAAAAATCTAACACATGGCTTTAGAATATGTTCGCAATGGTCACATGGCAAATTATGATTTTTAATGGCATGGCAGTTTTATCACTAAGTGTGTGGCATTTTTATAAAAATGAATTTATTACTATTATTATTATCATTATTAAGAGATGGCACTTTAATATTAATAGATGATTTTTTTGTTATTAAGAGATGGCATTTTTATTATTAAGAGATGGCATTTTTACTATTAAGAGATGTCATTTTTATTATTAAGTGATGGCATTTTGGTTTTTAGCTGGTATTTTTTGTTTATTAAGAGATGTCCCTTTTTTTAACATGGATTTTTCTTTCTTTCTTTTTGTGTTCACATGGCACTTTTTGTTCATGGCATTCTTATCCTGAGGATGGCAGTTTTAAAGTTTTAGCATGACATTTTTCATTTTTATAGTTCTTACAACATTTTTTTAATCATACTCATGGTATATTTATAAATTAGAGATGGCATTTTTTTTCATAAGTTAGATCATGGCAATTTAGGGTCTTTTTTCTATTGATGGCATTGTTTTTGAATTTTTTTTTGTTAAACTGGGGGTTCACCCCAGGCCTCCTTCCTAGCAAATCAACTGGGGCGGCTGAAATCGTTCGCTAGGAGCTGCTCCCCCTGGCGAACGAGATACGGGCGTCCAAAATTATAATTACATAATAATAATAGGTCCATCCCCAAGACAAAATACTCCAACTCGTCAAGCAATACTGAGGCAACATTATTTTCCAGGCACAGTGCTCAGGCCTCCAACCAAACAGCCACCAAATGCAGCAACAAACAAATGAGTACACTGAACTGATCACATCCATGATATGAATAAATCCAATATATGAGATTCTTCTATTTCAGTCATTATTCATGATTCCCTATATACCCACTGTATACAATAATGCTTTGCGCCCAACATGTACATGTACAAAATGAACATATGTATGCATTCATCTTCAGTCTATCACGGACAGATGTGTGCATTCCTCAAAACAAAACAAAAAATGTATGCTTCAACAGCTCTAATAGCAAGTCAGGTATCAGGTCACCTATTCCTCTACTCTTCTAACACCGTACAAGCTCAAGCAGACAACCTGCAGGGCATAAGCTTTCAATGTTGCCCAGTGAAGGATCCTCAGCCTCCGAGATTATTATTGTCAACAATCTAATCCTCGGCGCCCTTGCCAATAGCTGTTCGACAACATAAAGTTGAGCTGGAGTCCCTATGTAGTTGACGATATCCACTCTTGTCAGAGCCCACATCAGAACGACCTCAACTTCTGGTTCTGTGTGGCAAATGCAGCCTTGTACACAGTAATTTTCCATCTGGAATGAGAACACGCTTAAGTGTGTTAGGAATGAACAGACAAAAGTAGAAGCATTACTCCATGGGCAGTGTAAAAGCTTTGCCATGGTACAGAATAAGCAAATGGCAAGAGTGACAAATCTTTAATCTACTGCTATCATTTGTTTGGGAGCAATATAAGATCAGAGGTTCAAACACCATTAAGGAAATACCTGAGATGCACTCTTCAAGATCATATTCAGGACATCAAGCATAAGCTTATATTTTTAAAATTCTACATCTTATAGACTGCCACTATAGATGATACTTCATCTTCACATCACACAAGACAAGAAGTGCAAAAACTGTAAAAGAAAGATATAACTGATAAATAGGTGTACACTTCATACTAACTATTCCTAATAGCTTTTTTTCTCTGAAAATGAGGGATCACCCCCACCCCCCGGCCTCTGTAACTATTCGCTCTAAAAATAATGTAACATTTATCTCATTCTGTATGCTAATTGTTCGACTATGTTTGTTACCTACTCAGTGAACTAAGGAATTTCCCTCATTATCAACATAATTTTTCAGGTAGATATTAGAACAAAAAAAGGATTGTGTAAGACACGTTCCAAATTATTTGTAGCAAATCAATTTTGATAGTCCTTCAACATTAAGTTGAAAACAATCCCTTCCACTACTACCAAACATAAAAAACTTGAATGTCCGTGCATATTTAACCTTTTACTTTCAATCTCCCTTATATGTTTTGAATATTCCTATCACTCTACGTTAAACCAATGGGCGCAGCAACATCACTAGTAGAAAACAGGGCTTTGGTCCAGGCCGGGTCAGCCCATTAGTCCCGGTTCAGTCTAGAACCGGGACCAATGTGGGCATTGGTCCCAGTTCGTGAGCCCAGGGGGCCGGCCGGGCCACGTGGGCCATTGGTCCCGGTTCATCTGGACCTTTTGGTCCCGGTTGGTGGGACGAACCGGGACCAATGGGCCTCGCTCCTGGCCCACCACCATTGGTCCCGGTTGGTGGCTTGAACCGGGACCAAAGGCTCCCCTTTAGTCCCGGTTCATGCCACCAACCGGGACTAAATGGTCGGTCCTCGTTGCGATTCACAGTTTAGTCCCACCTCGCCAACCGAAGGGCGCCCACACTGGTTTATAAGCCTGTCCCTCTCTCCATTGTTGAGCTCCTCTCAAAATGAAAATAGATGCCCCTATACAGGAAATTTGACCTAAATTCATAATGAATTTCTCTGAATTTCATGGAGATTGATTATGAATTTAGGTTGAATTTTCTTTATAGGCGCATCTATGTTCATTTTTTTAGTAATTTTAATCACAAACTTGAGATTCACACAAATTTCAAAGAATTCAAATTTTAACTATTCTAATTTGAAAACTAATGGCACTAGTAAAGTTAATCACAAACTTGAGATTCACACAAATTTCAAAGAATTCAAATTTTAACTATTCTAATTTGAAAACTAGTGGCACTAGCAAAGTTAATCACAAACTTGAGATTCACACAAATTTCAAAGAATTCAAATTTTAACTATTCTAATTTGAAAACTAATGGCACTAGTAAAGTTAATCACAAACTTGAGATTCACACAAATTTCAAAGAATTCAAATTTTAACTATTCTAATTTGAAAACTAATGGCACTAGTAAAGTTAATCACAAACTTGAGATTCGCACAAATTTCAAAGAATTCAAATTTTAACTATTCTAATTTGAAAACTAATGGCACTAGTAAAGTTAATCACAAACTTGAGATTCACACAAATTTCAAACAATTCAAATTTTAACTATTCTAATTTGAAAACTAGTGGCACTAGCAAAGTTAATCACAAACTTGAGATTCACACAAATTTCAAACAATTCAAATTTTAACTATTCTAATTTGAAAACTAGTGGCACTAGCAAAGTTAATCACAAACTTGAGATTCACACAAATTTCAAAGAATTCAAATTTTAACTATTCTAATTTGAAAACTAATGGCACTAGTAAAGTTAATCACAAACTTGAGATTCACACAAATTTCTAATAATTCAAATTTTAACTATTCTAATTTGAAAACTTGTGGCACTAGCAAAGTTAATCACAAACTTGAGATTCACACAAATTTCAAAGAATTCAAATTTTAACTATTCTAATTTGAAAACTAATGGCACTAGTAAAGTTAATCACAAACTTGAGATTCACACAAATTTCAAAGAATTCAAATTTTGACTATTCTAATTTCAAAACTAATGGCACTAACAGAAAGTTTATAATTTTTGGTATCTCTGTGCAGAAAGATTGTACATAGTAAATATAATACACAAAGTGTTTTCACACAAATAGTAAAGTTATTCATAAACTAGTGATTCACACAAATCTTAAAAAAATCAAATTTAAATTATTCAAATTTTAACTATTCATAAATAAATTTTGTGACCTAAAATAAAAAATAAAGCAAAAAACAAAAGAAAATGAATAATGCAGAAAACAAAACAAAAAATCTGGAAAAAAATACTTATATTAACAATAAGTATTTTGTTATAAGTAGAAAAAAAATAAAATAAATAAAGCAGCAAAGAATAAATTATCTAAGTATTTTCTGTTCAAAACATTATAAGCAAAAAGAAACTTTAATAGCAAAAAGAATTATCATAAATATTTCTTTTGTTACAAACTAGTGATTCACATAAATTTCAAAGAATTCAAATTTAAATAATTCAAATTGGAAAATTAATGGCACTAACAGAAAGTTTATAATTTTTATTACCTAAAACCAAAAATAATAACTGAAAAACTAGTAAGTATTTTGCTGTTAGTAAAAAAACAAACAACTATTTTTTTTTAAATGCCGCCTACTGGGCCACCACAGCCTGCATACGACTAGAAACCTGCTAGTTGGGCCAGGATGCAGGCCCACAATAGGCCCAGTAGGCCCACAGGCACAGAGAATGGATTTAGACCCGTAAGCCTGCAGTATAGAGGAGCTCGAAGTGGTCGGCTCCGCAGGGCTTATAAACCACTCCGAGCCCCTCTCGGCTAGCGAGGTGGGACTAAACATCCCAACGCACCGCGGCAGTTCCAGTACACGCCCTTTGGTCCCGGTTGGTGGCACCAACCGGGATGAAAGGGAGCCTTTGGTCCCGGTTCGTGGCACCAACCGGGACTAAAGGCCGCCGCTTCCCGCCCTTTGGGCTGCCGAAAAGTGGCCTTTGGTCCCGGTTCGTGGCACAAACCGGGACGAAAGGGGTGCATTGGTCCCGGTTTGTGCCATGAACCGGTACCAATGGCTTTGCTATATAAGCAAAGACTTGGAAAATTTTCACATTTCCCTCGCAGTTGCCCCCGACGACGCCGAGCACATCGACGCCGCCAGGCTGCCCCAACATCGTCTGCCGCCCCTGCCGTCGCCCCCGACCGCGCCGTCGCCGTCGCCGCCCCGTGCCCTCCTGCCTCCTCGCCGCCGACGCCGTGCCCCTCACCGTCGCCGTCCGCCGCCCCTGCCGTCGCCCCCAACTGCGTCGTCGCCGTCGCCGCCCCGTGCCCCCCTGCCTCCTCGCCGCCGACGTCGTGCCCCTCCTTGTCGATCGCCGCCCCGGCTTGCGTAATTTCCTAATTTAGAATGTATAGTTAATTTAGTTGTATAGTTAGGATGTATAGTTAATTTAGATGTATAGTTAATTTAGATGTATAGTTAATTTAGTTGTACTTAATTTAGATGTATAGTTTAGATGCAAAAGTTAGAATTTTTTCTGTTCATACATTTTTTGGTGATATTATTGTTGCATATGCAAAAGTTTGTGTGTTCATATATATGCAAATAATATGTCAATTTTTTCATAGAATTTTTATGATTTTTTTGTTGTAATTTTGTTCATAGAATTTTTATTTTGTTCATAGAATTTTTATTATTTTTTTCTGTTGTAATTTTGTTCATATTGTGTAGGAATCTGAACGTTATGTATGATCAAAGTCATTTATGTATATGTTCATATTTAGAAGAAAAAGAAGGAGAGAAAAAAGGAAAATAAGAAGAGGAAGGAGGAGAAGAAGAAGAGGAGAGAAATAACAGGAGAAATAAATAAGAAGATGAAAAAGAAGAAAAAAAAGAAGAGAAGAAGAAGGAATAGAGGAGAAGAAGAAGAATTCTTCTTGTTCTCCTCTATTATTCCTTCTTCTTCTCCTTTTTTTTCTTCTCCTTTTCCTTTCTTCTTCTCCTCTTTTTTTCTTCTTCTTCCTCTTCTTATTTTTTGTTATCGGGTATTGTCGTTGTCGACATACCCCCCTCCCCGATAATTAACTTTTAGTAATTAGTACTACTTAGAAAGTGTTTAATGGAATTAGTTAGAACTAGGTAAACTTGTTTATTTTTAGTAAGTACTACATTATTCTATTTATAGTAAGTGCTTAGTAGTTGAAGTTTAATAAAACTGGTTTATTTTACTATAGAAGTAGTTTATTTTTAGCAAGAAAATTAATAGAACTAGTTTATTTTTTTAGTTAAAGAAATTATTCCCGCATCGACGTGGACGATGCCTATCCCGCATCCTCGTCGTCGAGTCGGCGGCGGACGACACCTGCTTGACCAGATGGGCCATGTCCGGGACTGGGCTCCGCCGGGGTGGTACTGGGAGGCGCTACCTTCCGGGGGGCGTAGCTTGGTGAGGAGCCAGCCCGTCGTTGACCCGATCCTTGTTTGGTGGCGGTCGCGTGGGCCAGTGATGGTGCCGAGGCTTCCGGACACCGCGGAGGTGGTACGTCACCGTGTCAGCGAGGAGGACGAGCACGTCCGTCGCTACATGGTTGCGTTGGAGGGCAGGTTCGAGAATACCTGGCAGGTTCTTCAGGGATCTCACTGGAGCTATGATCCTGTGATGGTTCCTTCCCTTTGGGTGTCCACCGCCCGCGCCGATACCCGTCGGGCGCTACGGTTCTAGCTGTACTGGCGATATGTATGATATATAGTATTCGACGTGTATTAGTGATAATATTAGATGTACGGACACATGGAGATGATGTAGTTTTTCTTATAATTGAAGGCATCCTAATTTGAATACTACTTTATTTTGCGATTTGATTTTTCTTATTGAATGCTCAAATTGGAGAGCACTATGCAAGGCATATGCATATGATTAGTTGAATAATAATGATCTAATTTAGTCTTTGAATTATGAACGTATAGAAAATGTCATCATCGGACGACGAAAGTCTCCCGGGGGAGTGCGACTGGTGCCACGACGATCGAGGTGAGTGCGACAGGCCTCACCTGAACGATGGTCGGCGCTTCAGCATTAAGCTCGAGGAGACCTTCGAAGTTGAAACGATACGCAATGACGACAAGTGTTTTTTTCATAATTAAGCATGACTTCAACTATTCCAACGTGTAATTTTCATCTTTTACAATTCGAGTATAGTTTATCCCATGCCATGCAAGACGCTATGTCTTGGAGAGGATGGATTTTGAAGACCATGAAAATTTTGAAACGAAGTAAATTCACCTAAGGACCCATCATGATGTGGATTTTGAAGTAAAGTTGTATAATGCTGAGAGCGTAACTCATTTTGGTTGCAAAAATTGGGAAGCATTTTGCAAATTGTATGGTTTTGATGAGGGTATGCTTGTCACCATGGATCTTGGTGATCCTGAAATCGAGCAAGACAATATGGACATTTGGGTCCTTGTTGATACTCCTCCAGTTCTACCGCTATGTGAGTTTCTCAAACATAGTTAATTATTAACTAATTTATATTGTTCATTTCAAAATAGTTGACAGCTTATTTCCATTGACAGCTTATTTTGAAGTATCAAAGAATGTGCAGAAGATGGTAGATAGAACTTACTACACCGATGGCTCTGAGTTAACTTACAAGGAGAAAACTCATCTGGTTGGATTTTGTAATGATCTTGAGAATTACAATATCTACAATTGAACTCCTCAACATTATGGTCAATACGTGCCACTAGTGCACGTGTTGAACTACGGTAACTACCATGGAGATACCCTGGTAAGTTTTTTTACTATTACGACATCCATGCATCTTTTTGCATACTTCTAAAACTAGTACATCATTGCTAACTACGAAGTTATTACTATGTTTTTCAACAGAGAATCCCAGAGGATTGTGTGCCTCATTTGATGTATCAGAATGGCGGCAGCCTTCGTGTTTTGAACATATATCCAGGTCATCCTACGAATCTCAACTGTCCATACCGGATTTCTAAAAGAAGTGGAGACATGACAATCAAAGGATGGAAAAAATGTATGGACAGTCGTAAGGAGCTTCTTGGAAGCAAAAGGAAGCGAGGCGCAAGAATTGGAGACGGGATGATCTCCATTCTTCATAATGGAGAGTCAGGGTCTACATTGTTTTATGCTATTTTACCTTAAGTGTGTTTAGGTCCTACCTGATACTGATGATCATGTGCTAAGAACAATTATGTAGGGTTGGGTTTGATGACTATGAGGATGATGATCGTATGACTTATTATTAATAACGATTAGAAGTTGTATGATGATGCTTGATTAATTAGTAGGACTTGTTATTATATATGATGATGTATGATGCGAGCATGCATGAGTTATTATATATATATATATATATATATATATATATATATATATATATATATATATATATATATATCTGCGGGTGAAATGAACATAGCAGTAGCGTAGGTAAACCAAGGATGAAGATATAAGAGAGGACACTTCTCTCTATTAGCTAGCTAATAACAACCTAAAAATAACCCCCTAAACCCCTAAAACAGCCACTTTTTTTAAAAAAAAAGAAAAACCTCAGCTCCAGCCAGATGCTGACGCGTGGAAGCCTATTGGTCCCGGTTTATGTCATCAACCGGGACCAAAGGCCCCCCTGCCTGGGCTGCCGACACTGCCCACGTGGAGGCCCATCAGTCCCGGTTCTGGGTTGAACCGGGACTAAAGGGTCGGGGCATTAGTACCGACACTTTAGTCCCGGTTCAGGAACCGGGACTAAAGGCCCTTACGAACCGGGACTATAGGCCCTTTTTCTACCAGTGCACACGTCATCAATGATCTAGTTAGGTCAAGATAGCCGATGATGAACTTGTTCTCAAGAAGAATGACAAAGCACAAGGACAAGAGAATGGACAATGTGTTGGCAAGAACTCACACCACAACATAAGTTCCCTTATAGGTTCAGTTGGACATTAAGCAACATACATATGTTCTTCAATCATATGGCAAACATGATTTGAGATGATCACATATGATATGTTGACCCCAACATTGCTCGATTCTTTGCTCACAGAGCTCAAGATACATTTGCTATGGGAGTTGACCTAAACATCCTGTGGGTTGTTACTTTTTCGAATGGCAATGAGAAAGTTGATCAGGAAAGAGGAACACACTAGTCCTTATTGGTGTTCGATGCCACTTGCCAGCATCCTCCGCGACTTGTCCACCACAATATCTCTCGCCACACAAACTCCCAAGCCACCCGCCATCTGAGCACCTCTCTTCATTAATTGGATGCTACTGGTTGTGGAAGAAGGTGACATCGAATAGGATATACATCAACTCAAGCATGGGTGGGATTGTGCAATATTCATCATGTCAATAGATAGGTCTATCGGCCATTGATGGACAGAATGTGATGAAGATTCGCCACACGGGGACTGGCTTGAGAGGGTGCCTTGGGAGGTATGTACCCTGGAAGGGTCAGCAAGCTGAGGTTTAAGTTGGTGTAACTCCTTTTGGGCAACATTAAATTTGGCGATCTAGATAAGGAGCTTTAGGACTTGATAATATTCTATGAAGTAATGAAGGCCACCAAATATTAGTACCTTTTCATACTCCTCTATATAATGCACATCTTATGTTATTTATGTGAGGCGTGAAAGTACAATAATTTTTTTGCTTTTTTCCGTTCCGGTATCTCATATCTTTTTCGCGGAAAGGCTCAAGGCCATGTATTAGATAAAAACCAACACTTAGAAGAACATCCTTAAAAGAATATGAAATCATAAGAAAGTCCTTGATAAAATCATAATTGTCTCCCTTTCGCATCCACTGGCAGCACGCTGTTAGCAAAGCTTGTGGCCTCCTCTAAGCCTTCATATTACTAGAGCAACCTTGTTGAAACCTAGGAACTTGAAGAAGCAGCGGTGGATAAGTTGCGGATGTAGACTATACGACGCCGACGACCACAGTGTGACCAGATTGTCATCATGGAGAAACTAGCACAAAGGAGGCCCAGGAGATAATCCCAACTCTAGCCAGACAGAGGAGGAGGGCACAAACCTTGCAAGCTCCCCAACAAAGTTGCATTGGCTCAGCTTCATTGGATGGAAAAGGAACCAGGGAACAAAATCACGTCATGACTCCACCCCTTAGTAGGATGTCGCTAGTCACCTAGACAATCAAAAACTTCTTCGTTTAGTTGGTAGAACCCACGCCAAAAAGATGAGTCCCATGATCTGGCCCAAATTGAAGCTCCACACGCCCTTCATCAATGCCAAACAACATCACTGAAGAAAGGACATGACAGGGAGGTCTTATTCCTCATTGCCCATCGCGACATTGCTTCACCACCGCAGGCCACACACCTAGACTTAACCCTAACTGTTGCTAGGGCGACTAGAGATTACATACCATCCCAGACCAAGGTGAGCCCCCCACCGGAAGGCACTCGGAGGCAAGGGAAACTAGTGGCGGCGAAAGCCCTTAGGAGGAAAGTCGCCCCTTCTTTCTTGGAAGTCGGGAGGTGTGCCGTTCCGTAGCTGCCTTTATCATTCTGTTTGCTTAAGTTGTATCTCATCCAGGGACAAATACTTCTCACTATAGTCCGAATGTTATTTTAAATTGGCGTATATTTCAAATTGTGATTATCTAACTCATGTCAACAGAATCCTCACTGTAGTCCGAATGCTATTTTGAATTGCAAATGAGTATCTCAATGATGTTTTCTGAGAGTATGAATACTGCATTGGGCTAACTTATTGTCGAGCCAAGTTCAAAAGAGCTAACTACAGCCAGTTTGTGTGGTTCCACATGTATCTCTCTTTTTGCATTTTGCCCGGACAATCACAGAAAGGACACACCGCGAAAAAAAAAGGTGTAACAGTAACAGTTCTAGTATTTCATACTACTCGGAAACTGGTCTTATGTGGTCAAAACAATAAATCAGAACTTGTGAAGAACATTCAGGGGTCGCAGTTTTTCTTTTATGTTAAAGCCACCTGGCGCACATTATTGATTTGGAATATAATACTACCTCTGTATCTATATATAAGTTGCATTGTTCATACTCCCTCCGTACCATAATATAAGACGTTTTTTTTTTCGGGAAAAACTTCCAATCTATTCATGTTCAATCATGGTAGTACAACGAATACTAGAAATAATAAAAACTACATCCAGATCCGTAGACCACCTAGCGACGACTACAAGCACTGAAGCGAGCCGAAGGCGCGCCGCTGCCATCGCCCCTCCTTCATCGGAGCCGGGCAAACCTTATTGTAGTAGACAGTCGGGAAGTCGTCGTGCTAAGGCCCCATAGAACCAACGCACCAGAACAGCAACCGCCGCAGATGAAGAGTGTAGATTAAAAGGATCCAACCTGAAGACACACGAACGAAGACGAACGACGAACAGATCCGAGCAAATCCACTAAGGACAGATCAGCCGGAGACACAACTCCACACGCCCACCGATGATGCTGGACGCATCACCGAAACGGGGACTAGGCGTGAGACCTCTATTCCATCTTTAGGGAGTCGCCGCCGTCTCGCCTTCCTGAACAGGACACAAACCATAACAAAGATCGAAAAAAGATCTAAAAACAGAGCCCTCCCACCGGCCAGGGACGAGATCCACTCCGCCTCCATGACCCTAAAGCCACCGGAGACGGGACGGACCAGCGCCAGCGCTGGTGGGAGGCAGAGTACCCTAGCTTTTTGGAGGGGCGGCTGGCTAGGTCAAAGGAGCGCGTGTGTTGTAAGGTGGAAGCCTGCCCATCCGCAGCAGTCTGCTAGTAGCTGGTGACGACCCAGCCACGTAGTAGTACGTCGCAGGGTTCAGATACGGCATGCAGACGCAGATAGTGTCAAAAAACGTCTTACATTATGGGACGGAGGAAGAACTCAGAAACTTCCGGTGCTATTCACCACATGCCCTGCTCTGTACCTCTACGGCAACATTCCAACCCCGATTGAAATGCATTCATGAATGGCGAAGGTTGAACAAGTGCATTACTCTGCTTATCAGTCACAGGAACGAGGAATCGATGCACACAGTTTTGCAAACAAGAAAAAGATATACGCATCAAGGCACGGATGATGGCGGTTCTTTTCAAGACAAAGAAGAGAAACATTTCTCTGGTCCACATAAAAAATAGTGATTCAGCGAAAAGCAAGGGGCTGAAAGTAACTAGTATTTCAGTAGGACAAACCATGTACAAGAAGGCAAATGTATGGATGCTGCCTGCAAATTAAAGTAACTATTTCTGTAGGACAAACTTGCTGAAAAATCATCGCCGTCTTAGCCAATACCCTTTTCTGCTGCTGAATCGGTATATTCTTTCAACCGAGCCAGCCCCACAATTCATCCCTCCACCTGTTAGCTCTCAGCCATTGCTCACATTACATGGGTGTTGTGTTACATCCAAATCATTACTTGAGACCTCCACATCTTCCAAGCATGTGCCCAAGAATTGAAACTAAGTTAATGGGGGGACGAACATTTTTACATCCACAAATCACAATAGCTGGCTCTAATTATAACCAAAAAATGTTCATAGGTTGTATGAAATTTAATAAAATGGAACTATGTTGGTCAGCACTTATATTAGCTGACATCTACAACATAGAAGCAGTCACTAGTATGATGATTGGTACATACCTGGAGAAACTCTTCATATAGGAAATTTAGTATGTACTATGTACACAGTAAACTTTTCATCAAAATTTCTTTCTTAAGAGAACTCCTTGTCAGTTCCTTAATAGCATAACTATGGATATATAATGTATTCTCTAGTATTCATGCTGCATCATGGTTGCGGTTACAGCAACATCAATTCTAATCATTTTCAAAGCCAAATTAACAAACAAGTAACAAAAAGAGTTCAAATCTGAAAGAGATAGGCAGTTCCACTCATTACTCAATTGAAACAGTACACACTTGCTAGGACATGACATAACAATTGAAAGTTTGAAACCATCTGACATGTAGTCATCCGAGTTCCTACTAGTTAAATAACTAACCCGTGGGCACCTAAGCATATTTCAGTCTACGTTGTCGACACTACGAAGCAAACAATAGACCAGTACGGTACTAATGCAGCTTAGATACAACGAAACTGCCAGGTCTGTAATAACCATCATCGAGATGTCACTAATTCGAACATGTGGCATGCCACCAAGTCAAAAAAATAAACAATAAGATGCCTCCATAAATCAGCTTGCATGGCATCTGAAATCTCCAAAGCACAAGCCTGGAATAAGGATGACCTGTTAGTTGCAAGGAAAATATGACAAACGCTTCACTGCAAGAAACAAATGAATATCATTGAGCTTGGAATCATATTGCATAGCCATTTGGGATTTTAGACACACATTCATCTACGCTGTACAGATCGGATACCAAAATAAAATAAAATCAGAAGCATCATTCACTTGCCCAAAATAAAATAAAATCAGAAGCATCATCGTGAACTGATCTCTGCTAATGATTACAGCCAGTTCAGCTCTAATACTATATAAAGCATTTGGATTGTCTATATTTATTTATGTTGTTGATGTAGAAAAACAATAAAACCACATCACTTGTTCAACAAACATACTAGCACATTAGCATACCTAATGGGACAATCATCTAATGCATTGACATTTCAGCTCCACCATCTCGACCACCAACTCTGCTGCCTACAAGCAAAAGAAACCCAATAAACCGAAGAAAATTCATGGAAGAGGTAAACCGATGAGAAGGCAAAACTACCCTTTATGACAAAGGTAGGAATGGGGAAATGAAACCATATCTACTGCTAGGTGCGCAAGGTAGAGAGACAATCATCATTTACCTAGTAATGAATTATACATGTTAGGACTGTTTAGCTGTTCAGAGGAAATGTATTCAGATAGAATTACTATTCTGAAGAGGATTCGTTCCAGCAATGTCAAATGGGTAAAGAAACTAAAATAAGCTCGTTATTTTTATTTGAGAAACTTAAGTGACTGATGACAATACTAACCACTATTCAGGTTCAATGAACAAGCAATGTTTTCCCATGTATGATATTAAAGATGCCAATAACTATTATGAATATATGATTAATATCAAGATCAATCAAGATACATAGCACTCCACCTGTGAAATCAAATAACACATTACATATAAAATGGTTTGCCAATATAGTTTTAGCACAGTTCCTGCCCATTCGCCAGTTGCCAATAATTAGAAAGAACATGCTAAATACACCAAGAGCAGACAGCGACAAGGGATTACCTGTACCATAGAAATTTCTGTACGGATAGTAGGTCCTGGTTCTAATGTAATTGCTTTGGTGTTCAATAAGATATATAAACTGCGTGGACTCAAGCTGGAGCATGTATTCACCGTAAAACGTTGATAGCAAAATCGCATTGCTGTCCTCATCATACCCCTGCATCATAACCGCCTTTGACTTCCCGGTCAGTTCAAATGAAAAGAGCCCATCTAGCTGAATGGTTTTCGGCAGTTCCCATCCAACAACATCATCACGGTTAGATTTTCTCTCCCATAATTGGATGATACCGCTCTGACAATCTCCGCTCTGACAATCTGGCTCGGGAAAAACAGCAAGGCCCAGACCGCTGTGCTGTGTCCGTACAACGAGAAAGGACCAGTGGTAGCCTACTACATTAACGTCTGCCGGCTTCTGGATCACCACAAGGCTCTGGCTTTCAAAATCAAACTCGAGGATGCCACCTTCAGAAACCAGCCAGCAAAATGAAATTCTAACCAGGACGCTGGGTTTTGCAACACATACACATGTCGAACGTGTGGTCTCTAGTGAGACAACATCCCCCCACACACCGGACTCCGATTGATACAGGCAAGCAAAGTTGTGTGTGCCGTCAGAATCACTGCCTACCAAGGCCAATCTAAATGGGGTGAAGCGGCAGTCACCGTGCACATGCCCGTCTTCGACGGCGGCGGTGCACATCACCGCCGCGTTCTGGACGAGCCTCCCCTTTTTCCTGCAGAACCCTGGTGGAAACGCAAGGCGGCGCTGGTGACCGGTGAGGGGGTCCCACACGACGGCCTCGCGGCGCTTCTGGCAGATGAGAAGGGCCAGGCCATGTCGGCAGCCGAGAAACGCCCAGCCCTCGCCGCGAATCCATGGCGCCGAGAAGCGCGCGGGTGGGATGCGGTCCCACCGGCCCATCGTCGTGGGCTTGAAGATGGGCCGCTTGTCTCTGCAGAATGCCTCGTCGAAGAAGCCGAGTAGCGGCGGTGGCTTGCTCCGGCCGTGGTGCTCGCGGACGCGGCGGAGGAAGCCGGGGCTGCAGAGGATGCGGCGCCAGCGCGTGCACACGAGGGATGCGCGCGGAAGGGAGGAGGGCTGCGGAGGGAGGCGGAGGAGGATCTCCTCGAGCATCTCTTCGAGGATGACGCCGCCGTCCAGCGCGGGGGCCGGCGACGATGCGGCGGCGGAGGGGCTGCTCATTCCGGCAAGGCTAGGGTTCGGGAGTGTGGCCGCAGTCGGCGTCGAGTGGAGACTCGAGTGAAGGGGTAGGGGGTGGGTATAAAATGGGGACTGATGGGCGCCGGCGCACCGGCCCATCGCGCCCCAGCCGCCCGATATAGCGGCCGCCAGATCATCTGCAGCGGCATTTTTTCCGCCGCTTGTGGGACTGCCGGACGTCAATATCTCCCGAACGTTCGGGGTGGGTGGTGAGCGATCCGAACGAATCGTTCGTGCAGCAGGGAAGTACCACCGAACGTTTTCGTTCGTTGCGATCTTCCCCCAGCCCGAACCATCCATCGAATCCCACGTCAGCTGGCCTTTTGCTAGGCCTGCTGGCCCAAACGATTCCCTTTGCAAAAAATATTTTAAAAAGTAAAAAAAACACAAAGACAACCCAACTGGAAAACTGACAAAAAAACTGTACAATAAAAATGCCACAAAAATCTAGACATCAATTGCTATAATTGTTGAGGCTACCACAGTACCTATAGAAAAAGAAAAATGCCATGATAGATGGCAACTAGCAAAAATTTCATGACGTACAAAAAAAGTTGCCGTGCTACAGGAAATAAATTGCCATGGTTGTATGAAAAATTGAAATTTGTTCAAATATAAATTGCCGTGGGCGTAAAGAAACAGCCATGGCCAGCACAACAAAAAATGCCATGTTGCATAGAAAAAGATTGCCGTGACCATAAAACTAAATTTGCCATGGTCGCATAAAAAGGTAATTTTGACAAGAAGCAAAAAGAAAGAAAATTTTCAATGGTCAGAAAAAAAAAGCATTGATGGCAAATCCAAATCTATAAGTTTGCCAAATGGTGGCCAAAAAGTGGTGTAAATTTGCCGTTGATTTAAATTTACCGTGATGCACATTACCCCATGCATTAACATGTTTAAAAAATGTGAATATTATCATGAGTGCACCATTTTGGCACTGCCATGAGACATGGACATTAAATTTGCCATGATTTATAAGTTCAAAATTGACATGGCAAAACACTAGATTTCCAATGATCAATGTTTTTTTTGCCATTGGTAACTAATGAAATTTGCCATGAATCGTAAACTTAATTTGCCATGGTCATTTACTAAAAATTGCCATCTCCTTGGGAATTAAAAAAATAAAATTTTCCATGGAGATACATCAAACTAAAAATTGCCATGATCAATAAAATAAATTTGCCATGGGTAATGAATGAGAAACTAAAACTTCGTGTATAATGATCTATGAATTGAATTTGCCATGGTCAAATAATAAAATTTACCCTGATCAATGAAATAAACTTGCCATGGTTCCTTAACTAAATTTGCCATGATTGGTTAACTAAATTTGCCATGATTCGTTAATTAAATTTGCCATGATTCATTAACTAAATTTGTGACGGTTGTTTGCTAAATAATTGCCATCGTCTTGGCAATAAAAGTAAATTTGCCATGTCAATAGAAATGAAATTTCTGTAGTAAGTACAAAGTAAAAATTGCCATGTTCATAGAAGAAACATGTTATGAAGATAAAAAGATCATACAATTATTGTATGAATATCCAAAAAAAAATTTCGAAATTTGCAACGATGTATGAGGCACACTTCTCATAAAAAAATAAGTTGTCGTGCTACGGAAAAAATTGCCATGGTTTGTACGAAAAACTGAAATTTGTCCAAATATAAGTTGCCGTGGTCGCAGGAATTTGCGATGATCTACGCACACACAAAAAAATGGAACAAAAAATTTGCCATGATATATAAACTAAATTTTCCATGGTTAATTACTAAACTTACCATGAACCAATGAAAAATATAGTTGCCATGGTTAATGAGAAACTACTTGCCAGCATCTATGAACTAAATTTGCCATGGTAAATTACTAAAATTTAACATGAGCAACGGAAAAAATAAAATTGTCATGGTTAAATAATGATATTTGCCGTGGTTCGTAATCTAAATGTGAATGGTTATTTGCTAAAAATTGCCATCGTCTTGGCAATAAAAAGTGAATTTGCCATGGCAAATAAAAAGTTAAAATTGCCATGCTACAAAAGATATATCTGCCATGTTCTTAAAAGGGGCATATATACTGACCCAATCAGCCAAACATGCAGAGGTGGACTCGATGTATCACTCCGACAGTTAACTGAAACATGCTATTACTGAAACAAACAAAGATGGACTCAAATTGATCGAGCAAATTTGCTTGACTCAACAAGCAACACTACATGAGGTGTATTAGCAGTAAGTATGGATATCCAAAAATTCCTTGGCACTCTCTACTAAACTTCTATTGAAAGGCAGTGCAAAACAAATGAAACAAGCATGGTAATACTGACTCAAACAGAGGTGGAATCATCGATCAATCAGACTTGTGGCTTCAACAAAAATATCATAGCGATGAGATGGATGGATGCATCTTGTACCTAGAATGCCCTAGATGGAGGGGTCAAAGGCTCACGACGTCGTTGATCTACTCGGAGCAGAAGCGGGAGAGGCTGCCATCGGAACAGAAGCGGGAGTGCCTGCCACCGCCGCTCGATGTCCTCCATAGTCGTCGGCTTCCCTCAGCGACCGCGCCCAGCCGTCGCCCCAACCATTCGCAGCTGTCGCGGACCCTGGCGCTCCTGTTCGCACTGGTGCTCCCGATCGCGGCCGATGCGGGCCAACGGAGCACCTCCATGCGCGGCGCGACGGGGACAGCCGCGACGGCGAGGTGTCCGTTATGTGTGCGGCTGGGGCGGCGCTTAGTGCTCCTGCTCGCGCGACGACACGGCGGGGGCAGCCACGACGGCGAGCTGCCCATCGATGCACGGTCGGGGCGGCCCCTGGTGCTCCTGCTTGCGCGGCCAACGCGGGGCGACGGAGCACCTCCACAAGGGCAGCCGTGACGGACAGGTGCCCGTCGAAGTGCGGCCAGGGCGGCTCCTGGTGCTCCTGCTCGGTCGGCCGACGCGGGCGGAGCAAGTCCACGCGCGGCGCGACGCAGGGCAGCTGCTGCAGGGTGCGCCGCCCTTGTTCCCGTATCCACGGTCGCCTGGCCTCGTCGCCGGCAATGACGTCGTGAGTGGGGGTGGGGGGAGGGGGGGAGTGGACGAGACAGAGTGGCGAAGGGGTGGATGTGTTAGACTGTACTGCTCTTGTATATCGCATGTGTATACGTATAGCCGATGGCATACAGTGTAGAGCGTGCGTGTGATCGTGACGCCCTCCTGCAGTGTTAGTGGCGCACGATCTCTAGTAGTGGAGCACCCATGATCTCCCTGGGCTGCCGTCCTAAGTGTATATATGGCACTGCCTAGAGCATAATCGATAGTGGTGATCAGTTCTCCCTAATCTTCTCAGTTTACATGATATACAAGAGCAGTACAGTCTAACAGGATGGATAAGAGATGTGTGGCAGGAGGCGTTCGCGACAATGCCCTGTTTCTCCGAACGGAAAAAGACGCTGACGTGGATAATGTCCTTGCTCTAAGATTCGTGCTAAGGATCTAATGATAGAAAACACGTTCGGACTGAAATTCTTAAATCCTGACGTTCGGGATTTATAGATACCGAAAATTAAACCTGGTGGTGGATATTTATCCACTCGTTGCCCTTACCCAGCCACCACCACCAGGCGAACCGCCTGGCTAGCGGATCGCCTACTCAGTGGCGATGAAGCGCGGCCACGGCTCCGGCAGGCTGGCCGGCGACAGCGACGGCGCGTTCCCCAACCTGCCACCATCTGGAAGCCGTGAGCATCCAAGTCAACAGTCCCACACTCCCACCTCATTCCATCGCCGCCTCCTTCTCCTGCTCCTCCTCGCCGCGGTCGCCTGCACAGGGCCGCCCGGCGCCGCGTCCAAGCCCGCGCTGCTCGAGCCCTGCGCCTCTGCCACGGCCTGCCCCACACTGTTCTCCTCCGCCCTCCACGCCGACCTCAAACTCGCCGAGCTGGCCGTGCTCTTCGCCGTCGACCCGCTCGCCATCCTGGCCGCCAACGCCATCGACTTTGCTGCCCCGGGGCTAGCCGGCCGCATCCTCCCGGTCGGCCTCGCGTTGCGCGTGCCGGTCCCCTGCGCTTGCTCCGGCCGCGTCCGCAGGGCCACCTCCGTCCGCTACCGCCTGGGGGACACGCTCTCGCGCGTCTACGATGGCCTCACCGCCCCAGACTGGATCAGGGACTCCAACGGCGGCGTCCTTGACGCTGAAGGCGCCGTCGACGCCGGGACCGCGCTGCTCGTGTTGCTGCACTGCGCGTGCTTCGGCAGGGTGGGCAACGGGGATACCGTGCCGGCAATCGCGAAGAGGTACCAGACCACGACCACCGACGTGATGAGCGGGTGCGGCTCCGACGGGCTAGCCGGCGACGGCGACGGCGCGTTCTTGGACAAGCTCAGGTGGCGAGGCAGAGGCCGGCGCGCGGCGAGGCCGCGACCAGCGGCGGTGAGGAGGCAGAGGCCGGTTGCCGCATCGAGCAGCACCAAGGTGAGCCGGCCGCGCCTGCGGGATCCGGCCGGAGAGGCGAGCTCGGGTGGCGCGGTGGAGCCCTGACCGCGCCCGCTCGCCGGCCGCACTCGCCCGTCCGGAGCCGGCGCAGGCCGCGACGGCGGATGGGGCTGGTGGAGCATGGAGGAGATTCTTGCATGCGGGCGGCGGACACTGCACGTGGTGGGCCTAGTAGTTAGAAAAAGGAAGGAGAGAGAGAATATAGGCTGGCAGTGGGCCTTTTTCGGCCAAAAACTAATGCCGGCGCCCCCAACTGCCCCCCGATTTTTCTGGGATTGCCTTGCGAGCGCCGGCCCTAGTTTTTGTTAAATCCGGCGCAAAACGAGCCTGTGGAAGTGCGACTGGGACATTTTTTTAACGCCGGTGCTAAAAAAAGCTCCTAGGGGCGCGCCTGGAGATGCTCTCAGATCTAAACCCCGCTTCGTCCTCCTCGCAGTCATTCCCCACACCCACCCTCCCCTGCCCTCTGGGATAAAAATTGCAACGGCCTCGAGCTCCGCCGACACCTCACTGTACCTCCGTGAGAAAAACGGAGCTTGAAGCTCCACCGCGGCATCCTCGTCGCCGGTTGCCATATGCATCTCCTCGTGCCCGGCTCCACACATGTAGCAGCTGCCTCCTCTGGTTGCAGCTCCGCGTAGCGATGGCTGGAGCTCGGTGGCGATGCAGCATCGTCATGCCATCAACGGCCATGCCGGCTTGAAGCTGTTTTTCCATGGCCATTGAAGCTTTTTTTTTTCAAGGTTGAAGCTTTTCACAGACTGGTTGAAGCTTTTCCTGCGCCGCTCGAAGGTGTTTTTCGCGGTTAAGCTTTTGTCCATAAATTTTGCTGCGAACGGCACGAGAAAAGCAACAAACACTTGTCGTTTTTGCTACAACCAGGAAGACGATGAAGTGTGGCCGGCGAAAACGGGTTGCCAATTTGTTGCAACCGACAGCGGGAAAGCTACCATCGGCGAGCGAATTTGCTGCAACCGGTGTGAGGTGGTGCGACGAACGGCGACACGGGTGACCACGGTGACTAGGATTTTGCTACCACCGGTGCGCACTTTTGCTACCACCCTGGTGACCGTGTGCTAACAGTGCGGCGACGAGAAACTGCGACCTCGATGACAGATGATGGAACAGCGTGATCCATCGCATAGATGCTACAACCGTCGGTTAAAAAAAGCTTCAACCTTGGTGGAAAAAGCTTCAACCATCAGGGACGTGAGATGCTTCCAGCAGGAAACGAATGGAAGCCGCGAATGGGGTGAGGGGGCGCGCGCATGGGGGAGGGTGCCGCGGTCGCGGCCGGAGGCGTGTGTGCTGGTGGCGCGGGCGGGGGCTGGTTCCTGGTGCTGCAGGTGCCATGGTGTCTGTGTTCGTGGGGAAGAAAGAGATGAGGTGTTCGTGGGGAAGCAGGAGATGAGGAAAAAAACGATTGGGAAAAGAGTGGTCCCGTAACTTTTTTCTGGGGGTGCTCCCGTCGTATGATTGAGCGATCGCCAGACCCGCCTGCGTCCGGTGCAACGCTTTGGCCGGCGTCCCGGCAGTAAACGTTTCCCAACTAAAATAGATGTATTCGATTTGATTTTTACACAAACTCAACTAAAATAGATATAATTGGAACTAAAAATATGTGTATTTCTACGACAAGTAATTTGGGACAGAGGGAGTATGAGTTTATAAGCTGTATTGCTTTCCGTGCAAGTCAACCACTCAAATGTTTGGCCAAAATTATAGAATAAGCTGACAACATCTGCCATACTTAATAGATAAAATATGAAACTAATTTTCATGATGTGTCAAGTGACATAAATTTCGTATAGTGGATATTGATATATTTTGCTAAAAACACGGTCAACACATGCACTTGCTTGACTTTTGGAAAAACAAATGCACCTTATATAAAAGAACGGAGGGAGTAATAGATAACACAAAATCACGGTGTCAAGCAAAACACGGCATTATAAAGAAAAATACATCATCTTTCCCACGTGTCAAATCAAATAACAAAAAAGAAAATCTCAAAAACACAACACAGCTAAGCACGATCAACCCCTTTTTGGTTTATCTCATTTGTCAAAGAGGCCTCTTTGTCAAAAACAAAACCTGTTTGCATACCGATGACGAACTACCAGATTAAATTGTTTATTTACTAGGATAATTTCAAGAGGCTAATTTACAAAATGGATGATTATTGAGAGCAAATTACATGGCCTCAACCTATTCATATTTATCGAGAATAGTTTAGCCTTGCCATGCTTGATGAAGAAAACCGCTTTAACTCTTGTGCTTGACTTCTTTTTGTTAGGCATTGTTCCATAGAAATTTATCCTGAGCGGGGCCAGCAACATGAGCCTTTGAGCATGATACCCCGTTAAAAACACCAGGGAACATAAAATGTAAAATATCTCTTTTATAGTATTCCCTCCGTCCGGAATTAGTTGTCGCTCAAATAGATGTATCTAGCACTATTTCAGTGTTAGATATATCCGTTTGAGTGACAATTAATTTCGATGGGAAAATATTTATTAAGAACATAAATCAGCATTATTTTCAAATCAGATTGTTGGTCTTATCTGTCAATGAACTAGACAAGATGAAAGACATCGGAAGTTGTTTTTTAGGACACATGCCTCGTTCTTACCAAGGAAGGTATCTAACTTGACAAGATGAAGGTCTCGGAAATAATAATCATTTATCAATGGTGTAATTGTAGTTTTTTTACAGTAATTTTGGGTATTTATTATTTGCACTATGAGAGGCTACTACTATAATTTAGTTTGAGTCTCCAAAATGCACAAACAAGGGGTTAGAGTGGCACAATAAGATAATTAAGGCACAATCACCCGGCCACAACATTAAGATCAAAGGGTTCATGTGTTTCTCCTATGTACAATAGCATCAAAAATCAGGGATATATTTATGTCACTGAAACATCCCAACATCAATTAATGCAACCATGGTGTATCCTTCTAAGTCCATAAAGGCAAAAAGGAATATGTTGCCGGTCTTCACGCAAACTCATGAAAGAATTTAAACAAGATATAGAAACAACAACCATTTGAATTCAATACTTCAACAAGGTGTTTACCCATTTCCTCATAAACTAATGGAACTACACACAACACACGATATGATGATAGATACAATCCATACGGATCAAGAATTCACCAAGAAATCCCAAAGAATCAAGCACAAATAGCAAGATTTAAAGGGGGTTGAGTTTAGAGAATCTCATTCTACTTGAAAGTGTAGGCCATGCACATGGAACTCATGGAGATGGTGAAGATGGCGTCTATGATTCTTCAACTCGCTGCTATAACTTTACCTTTGAAGCCATCCCTCTCCTTCATGACATTGCTACTTCTTAAATTTGGTAGTCTAAGCTACTGCCAAAACAAAAGGTGTTCACTTTGTTGCTTTTGCTTGATCGTCTGAAGTCTGAACATCGGGAATATGATAGGTGTAACAGTTCTTGCATTTCGTGAAACTGATCTTATGTGGTCGAAACAATACTAATCCCCCCGTCCCATAATATAAGATATTATTGCAACAAACAATACTGCTCCTTCCGTTCCATAATATAAGATGCTTATATTATGGGACGGAGGGGGTACATCAGAACTTATGAAGAACATTCGGGGTCGCAGTTTGTTTTTTACGTTAAAGCCATCTGGTGCACTTCATTGATTTGGAATATACTCCCTTCGTCTCATATTAATTGCCGCTCAAACGGCAATATCTAACACTAAAATATGTCTAGATACATCTGTTTCAATAACAATTAATATGGCACGGAGGGAGTAGTAGTTACATTGGTCATAAGCAAAGGCAGGAGAGAACTCGGAAACTTTCGGTGCTATTCACCGCATGCCCTGCTTTGTAGCTCTACAGCAACATTCCAACACCAATTGAAATGCATTCCTGAATTGCTGAGGTTGAACAAGTGCGCAAACCTTGTTCCTTGCTCTGCTTATCAGTCACAAGAATGAGGAATCGATGCACACGGTTTCGCAAAGAAGATAAAGATCTACTCATCATGGCACGGATGATGGCTGATTCTTTTCAAGGCAAATAAGTTAAACATTTCTCTGATCAACATGAAAAATAGTGAGTCAGTGAAAAGCAAGGAGCTGAAAGAAACTAGTATTTCAGTAGGACAAACAAAGACAGAAGGCCAATGTATGGGTGCCGCCTGCAAGTTAAAATATAGAGGTGGGCAAACAAATCTGAGAAGATACACCCCATTCACACTAAACTTTTCATTAAAAAAAAATCTTTCTTAAGAGAACTCTATACCAGTTCCTTGAGACCATAACTATGGATATATTCTTTAGTGTTCATGCTGCATCATGCTTGCTGTTACAGCAACATTAGTTCTAATCATTTCATAACTAAAACTATAAAAACTAGTAAAGGAAGGAGTTCAAATCTGAAAGATATTGGCAGTTCCACTCATTACTCCATTGAAACAGTACACACTTGCTAGGACATGACATAAGAACTGAAGCGGTCTGACATGCAGCCACTGAGTTCCTACTAGTTAAATAGCTAATCTGCAGGGCTTGCAGCATATTTCAGTCTACCAGCTCGACAATTCAGAGCAAACAATAAAACATGAAACAACAGTCAGTACTAATGCAGCTTAGATACAATGAAATTGTCAGGTCTGTGGTGACCATCTCTGAGATGTCACTAATTTGAGCATGTGGCCCGCCACCCAGTCAAAAGAACAATAAGGTGGCTCCACGAAGCAGCTTGCATTGCATCTGAATTCCCCAAAGCACAAGCCTGGAATAAGGATATCATGTTAGTTGCAGGGAAATATGAAAAACACTTCACTCGAGAAACAATCAATAGCATTTGTCATGTACTAACAAGTGAACAAGACCCTGAATGGAAAATGAGGAAACAAACAGCTAGGGCGATCAATTTATACCACCCAACAATATGTATGTAAGAGTGTTCGAGTGATGAAATTATTAACAGAATATGCAAGCAGTAGCAACATAGCGCTCTAACAAAATAAGGAAACGAACAGCTACAGCAATTAATATATACTGTATAGATTGGATAAACAAAAGCAAAGTAGAAGCAGAAGCATCATTCACTTGTCCAAAGACAGCATCATCAACTGATCTCTGATAATGATTACTACTATTTCAGGTCCAATACTATATAAAACATTTGAATCGTCCATATTTACGAATGTTGATATATTAAAACAGCAAAATCGACATAACCTGTTCAACAAACATAGCACATTAGCATACCTAATGGGACAATCATCTAATTAATTGACATTTCAGCTCCACCATCTTGACCACCAACTCTGCTACCTGCAGGTAAAAGGATTCCAATAAACCGAAGAAAATTCGTGGAAGAGCTAAAATGATGAGAAGGCAAAAACTACCATTTATGACAAAGGTAGGAATAGGGAAATGGAACAGCATCTACTGCTAGGCACAAGGTAGAGCGACAATTATCATTTACCTAGTAATGAATTACATGTTAGGACTGTTTAGCTGTCCAGAGGTTTCAAACAGAATTACTATTCTGGAGAGGTTTCCTTCCAGTAATACCAAATGGGTAAAAAACAAAAGCTCAATACTATTCGGGTTCAATGAAACTAGTAATGTTTTTCCAATGTAGGATAATATAGATGCCAATAGCTATTATGAATTTATGATTGATACGAAGATATATAGTACTCCACATGTGGAAATCAAATAATACTTATGATATAAAATGTTTTCGCAATAGAGTTTTAGCGCAGTTGTTGCCCACTTGCTGCTTACCGGTTCATCAGGAAGCTCATGCTGAATGTACCAATACAAGCGGAGTTATGACAGACAGAGACAAGGAATTACCTGTAATGTAGAAATTTCTGTAGGGATAAAAGGTCCTGCTAGACATGCAATTTCTTCGTGCTTTAAAAAGATTTGTGAACTGTGTGGTCTCAAGCTGGAGCATGTAGTTGCCGAAAAAGGTAGATAAGAAAATCGCATTGGTGTCCTCATCGTACCCTTGCATCATCACCGCATTTTGCCCCATGGTCGGTCCTGGTGAAAAGAGCCCGTCTAGTTGAATGGTTTTCTGCAGCTCCCATCCAACTACACCATCGCAGTTAGATTTCCTCTCCCATAATTGGATGATGTTGCTTACAAAATCTGTCTATGACAAAACAGCAAGGCCCAGGCTACTATGCTCTGTCTGTACCACGTAAAAGGACCAGTAGTAGTCGGCAGCATGAGCGTCCGCCGGCTTCTGGATAACCGCAAGGCTCTGGTTTTGAAAATCAAACTCCAGGATGGCACCTCCAGACAGAAGCCAGCAAAAAGAATTCCTAATCAGGACGCTGGGCTTCGCAATACAAGTCGAAGTCGAATGTGTGGTCTCTACTGAAGCAATATCCCCCCCCCCCCCCCCCCCCCCCCCACACACACACACCTGATTCTGACTCATAGAGGCATGCAAAATGGCGTGTGCCGGTAGAATCACCGCGCACCAAGGCCAATCTAAATGGGGTGAACCGGCAGTCACCGTGCACATGCCCATCTTGGCCGCCGCCGGCGGCGCACATCACCGCAGCGTTCTGGACGGACTTCCACCCCGGTGGAAACCCGACGCGGCGCTGGTGGCCCGTGAGGGGATCCCACACGACGACCTCGCGGCGCGCCCGGCAGATGAGGAGGGCGAGGCCGTGGCGGCAGCCGAGAAACTCCCAGCCCTCGCCCAGGCTCCATGGCGCGGAGAAGCGCGCGGGTGGGATGCGGTCCCGCTCGCCCGTCGCCGTGGGGTTGAAGATGGGCGGCTTGTCTACGCGGAATTCCTTTTCGAAGAAGCCGAGCAGTGGCGGTGGGTTGTTCCGGCCGTGGTGCTCGCGGAAGCGGCGGCGGAAGCCGGGGTCGGCTAGGATGCGGCGCCAGCGCGTGCACACGAGGGATGCGCGTGGGAGGGAGGAGGGCTGCGGAGGGAGGCGGAGGAGGATCCCCTCGAGGATCTCTTTGAGGAGGACCCCGCCGTCCAGCGCGGGCGCCGGCGAGGGGCGGCTCATTCCGGCGAGGCTAGGGTTTGGGATTCTCTGGCTGCAGGCTGCGTCGAGTCGAGTGGAATGGAGGCGGGGGAGAATTTCTCTTATTTTTTTCTTTAGAAAGAAGAGGCGGAGCAGAATTTAATTTCAAAAGAGAAAGTAAAAAAATCTTTGTACTCCCAAGTTGTACTAAAGCTGCCTTAGAGTAATATACATTATCTTTTTTCATTAATACACAAAAATGCGTATCATTTCATTGATCGAAGGAAATAGAATTTAGTAGAGGGGTACAACACATGGCACGAACGAGGAAGGCGTGGATGCATCCGAAGCAGAGAAAGGGATCCTCGGTGCGAACAAAGGATACGACACAGCAAAATCCACCAATCCTGAAACTAGAGGGGCATAACGAACTAGCATGACGTCAACTACAAACCCAACACGGGAGACACCGCAAAGCAAGCAAGATAGCGCCCACAAGAAGGTGAACGACGTCGTGACGTCGCCGCCATCAGATCTGAAGAACCGGATCTAGGGTTTTCCTCGTGCTCGAAGAGGGGAACAAATAAAGGACATGGCAGAGCATTCAAGAAGGGAAACGACACCCACGAGTGTCTTCGCTGCCGGCAATGGCAAGCCGGTCAGAGCTTTCACCTGGGTCTGAGTCTGAGCAATTCCATGGCCGCAAGAACAGGGTCCGGAGATGAGGAATCCAGGTCACTGGTTGAGACCACCACCTTGGAAGGAAGGGGTGGGGATGTGCTTGCCGACGGAGGGTGGCATCGGGCGCGGACGGGAACGTGAGCTTTGTATCTGGCCCAAGGACGAAGCGTGGAGGTGGATGGGGTCGAGGAGGTCATGCACTCAAATGCTCAGTGGTGCGATGCAGGATACCATACAATCTACAAAAGTTGGCCCAGACCCTGTATACCTTCAAACAGGCTTTACTGAGCCACATACGGAAGTGCCCGAAAACCATGCGATAGACCAAGTGCATTCTAAATATATACAGAAGAGTTTCTCTGTTGTTGACAACCAAGTTCTCAAGGCTGGCGCTTATAGTTGGCAACGTACTGGAGCTGAACTGGTACTCTCTACTATGATGTACTGAACTTACTTTGATCAAATTGTCGGAACTTGGTTCGCTGATATCATTTTAAATATTGGAATTGAAGACAAGATTGTATAAATAGATTTGTCCCGGGAAATATTTATTGAGTACTACAAAATTTCTTAGGTTTTAAACATATACTACAGAGTACAGCAGATATTAAAGGTTAAAGACTAAACCAATGTAAAACACGTCACTTATTTGTAAATTACGTAGTACAAGTCATGGATTTCGTTTTCTTGCCTGGTGAACTTTGTGTTTATTTATTGTTGTTCTGCTCAGATTACAAAGATTACAAGGGAATGCTCAACTTCTTTCCCCTCAATGCAAAGGTACAGGTGTCAGTCAAATTCAGAACAAAATGCAGTGTTCACTGGTTTCCATTTTCCTTAGCCAAAAGTGCTTTTACTATTGGTCCCCTGAATTACCTCCCAACTAACATACACCATCCTATTTGAAAGCAACTTGAACCAACAACTGACATTCATATCAAAAAGTTGAAATGCCTATGTGTTTCTGTTACAGCCACAAGCATCAGGTGTCATCAAAACATCAGGATTTCGTCGCGGAGGAAATCGCCTTTGGTACCTCTGCAATTTAGAGATAATGGGGGCATATCCAGCAGATACGGTCCTTTCGCCGAAACTCCGTCCATGTAAACCAGAGCATCGCCTCGGGTGTCAGCCACGGATAATTTTTCTGCGCCACTTTCACTTGTGTCCTTAGCAATTTCTTGGTGGGTCTCAGTTTCAGATATCTGCACCACATCTCCAGGTGTAGTAGGAAATACAGATCTCCAAAGTTGTTGGGCCTGCATGTCCTTCTCCTGCTGAACTATCTTAACCCACTGCAGCAGCAAGCCGATCAGCTTGTGTTCAATATGGAGCCTTCGTCTGTTGATCTAATATGGGGCCAACAGGCAACAACACAGCATGTATGTGATCCAGGTCACTCTACTGATCTTCCGTTGCGGGGCCGAGGAAGTGGATTATCTTACTCCACAGAATTTAATGTAAAAAAGCATGGCGATTGCCATAATATGACTTTCGTTGCGCTAGTGTGAGACATGTTTGGAACTCTAATGGCATAGAACAGAATCCTTCAGATAAAACCCTCTTTCTGCCACTTCAGAATATTAGTGAATTTACGGCTTACATTTTCGCTCAATGTCTGCATGCTGTATGGTGGTGAGCTAACTTTTTTTGTTGGTTGTTTTGGTTATGGTTGTCACAGGGCTTTGCATATTCATATATCTATGCAAAATGGCAAGCAAAACTCGATAATGATTGCTCTTCTCTAAAATAACTTGATGTTGTAATACTATTATCAAACAATTTTAGCATCAAGCTGTGCTGCAAAATTCTCAACTTTTGCCTCAGACGGAACTACCTTGGTGGGATGGATCAGGCCAAGGCCACGTAGATGGCAAGCAGTCATTGCACTAGGCGGAGCTGCCTTGCGTACTGGTTCTAGTTATAACCAAAAGAATGTTGCTAGGTTGCAGAAATTTTAAATAAAATGAGACCATGTTGGTCAGCACTTATATTCCTGACACCTACAAAGCAGAAGCTATTACTAATAAGATGGTTGGTGTTAGAGTATATGTGGATTGCACTAGCTCTTTCCATCAGTTCGGACTTTTGGTTGCGTTGGCTAGTGCATGAAGCTTAACATGGTATCGGAGCTAAGGTCTTGTGTTCAAGTCCTGGTTTGCGCAATTTATCTAAAAATTGCCGTTGCCCCCCTTTGTGTCCATGTATTGGCCTCTTGAGTCATACGTGAGTTTCGCGCGCCGTCGCTCTCTTCCGGTTGCACGTGTTGACTTGTCTTTCCCGTCACACGTGAGAGGGGGTGTTACAGTATATGTGGATTTCACTAGCTCTTTCCACCAGTTCGGATTTTTGGTTGCGTTGGCTAGTGCATGAAGCTTAATAGTTGGTACATACCTTTAAGAAAAACTTCAGATGGAAAATTAGTACAGTATGTTATAGGAGTACATCTAAACTTTACATCAAAATTTCGTTTTTGAGAGAACTCCATATCAGTTCCTTAAGAGCATAACTATGGATATGTTCTCTAGTACTCATGCTGCATCATACTTATTGTTATAGCAACATCGGTTCTAATCATTTTACAAAGCCAAAAGAACCAAACTAGTAACCAAAAGTGTCCAAATCTGAAAGAGATAGGCAATTCAGCTTATCCACTCATTACTTCACTGAAACTAAGACATGACATAACTCGTAAAAATTGAAGCAGTCTGACATGCAGCCATCGAGTTCCTACTAGTTAAACAAGTTCGACATTTCAAAGAAAACAATACAACATTAACACATAGTACTCTGAGAAGTCGCTAATTCGAGCATGTGGCGCACCACCAAGTCAAAAGATCAATAAGGTGGAGGTGGCTCCATAAAGCAGCTTGTGTTGCATCTGAATTCCCCAAATCATGAGTAACTTTTTGAAAGATATATATGGAGGAGTGGTGGACATGGCATGGGAAACAAGCCCGTTTCATCTCTATGTTTGTCGTATTGTGTAAGAATTTTGTTGTATTTGTGTTGCATTTCATGTTGTGCATTTGATGAATTATGTAATAATTTGATATTGTGGATTGATAAAATTCTTTTAAGTTTGTTTACGAATTAATTTGGGATGATTTTGATTCAAACATATGCGGTTGTTAGCTGCTGTTGGCTGATGTTGTGCTGCTATCGCGCAGCTGGTGGCCTATTTTTACATCATGTGTTGGAGCAGCTATAATGCGGCTGCCCTATTTTACATCCTCTGTTCAAGTTGGACGTTTTTGATGATGTAAAAAGCATTTTTGGTTATGTATATTTTATTCTAACCACTTTTTGATGATGTAAAATAGATCATCAATTGGAGATACTCTTAAGATGTGGAAATGCAATTCACATGGGGAAAAACATTATATTACTATGCAATTAAGTTTTATTTTTTTAATATCAGTTTTATAGAAGCATGAGGTCAGGGATCCCAGTTACATTTTCAAGTAATTATTCATTGCCTATTTGACAAGAGAATATGAAGATGACAGTATAGAGGATGGACCATTTCAAGTGCTCCTATGGTAACTCCGCTCAACACATTGCAATACTAAAGGCCTTGGTAAGTATCCGGCAGATCAACAAAATCTAGATGTGGGTTCTCCAATACAAAGCTACAAGTTGTACCCTCAGCATCCCAATTAGTTACAGTTGCAGTCACGCTGTTTTATAAAGTATATTGAATCGAAGCTGTTTTCAAAACGAAAAAGGGAAAACGGTCAGACCATAAAAGCCATAAGAAGGACAAATAGAGGGGGAACCAGATAGCCGATGAGTTTGATTGTTCCAGTTAGAAAATGAAAGTCTAGGACAACTTTGCAATATGGTATTGGTTCCTGGACCCTCAGTTAGAACCTAAGCGACACGGGGGGCGATCTGTAGCCGCCGGCCCAAAGGCCTCCTCCCTCGTCCTTCTTCCTTGCCGCCACCGAAGGCCACGCCCATAGCCTGGCCAGTGATGTCGGCGGCGGGGCTTTCCCCCTCGCATGGTGGCTGCGTCTTCCCCTGGCGGCGGCGGCGCACGGAACTGCGGGGCACTGGCGGGTTCCCGGCGGCGAGTGTGACAGCAGCGTCAGCGCAGACGCGATAACGCGACAGAGGAGCCCCTGTGGCGGCGGCCCAGGTCGCGGATCTCGCCGTACCCAGATGGGCTTCGGCGGGCCGGGAGATCTGGTGAGCGCCTACAGGCGGGCATGGTGGGCCTGACGACGCCGGCCTAGGCACCATGGTGGTGCCTGGCCGGTCAAGCGGCGGCGGCCTGGATTCTCCACCCAGTCCTCGGCAGCGATGGCGGCGGTTCATGTACAAGTTGCTTGATGGAGGTCCTCTATTCAGATCCGGGTGAAAACCTGGCCAAGGCCGGCGGTGACGGCGCTGTTATGCGGCGTTTCCTTCTTGAAGGCATCGCCAAGGAGAAGTTCAAGACAGCTATCTGCTACCTCCGGGGGAAACCCTAGATCAGTAGATCGGATGATGGCGGCGCATTGGTGTCGTTTCCTCCTTGGGGGCGTCATTCTTGGAGGCGTACACCGGATCGAGGGACCAGTGGGCGGCTTTCTTGGTGGAGCGATGCTTCATCCTACACATTGATGACGGCGGATCTCGGCGGCGTGGCGCAGGGGACTCGGCGCCCGATGTACGAGGATGGACTCGCGCGGGAGGACGACGCTGTCTGGCGTCGTGGTGGCGTCGATGATAGAGAGACCTGGCACGGTAGATGCAACAATACAGCTCTGAAGAGGGATTGGTGGCAGGTGGCTGCGGCGGCCTCATACCCGGCAGGCGTCCTGGTTGAGGAGTGCGCCGGACTGATGGGTGTCCCATACCCGGCAGGCGTCCTGGTTGAGGAGTGCGCCGGACTGATGGGTGTCCCATACCCGGCAGGCGTCCTGGTTGGGATCTCAGGTCTTAGATGTTCGGTTCGGCTGCGAGGTCTGTTTGTAGGCCCAGACTATCAGCATCCCTACATCAACTGGATAGGAGTAGCGACACATATTGCCTAGACGGAGGCTTTAGTCTTACTGTTGTATGACTTTGTAAGGTCTTATGTGAATAATTAATAAAGTGGCTGCATGCATCGTCCACATGCAGAGGCCGGGGGTCCTCCTCCATTTCTAAAAAAAAGTTAGATCAGTTAGTGAACAATTTGAGGTGTATAAAGACATACTATGAGATTACTGCACTACATACAGAAGCTGCAAAAGAAAGAGAAGGCTTGGAATATCTTCTGAATGGTGTACAACTGTTGTAGCAGGAAAGAGTGTGATAATCGATGGACAAAAACACAACTGGTCGTCCATTGCCTTCTGTAATTCTGTTGGAGAAAGGACTTCAAATACCTTATTTATGATTGCTGATGTAAACCATGGCCGAACTAAAAAATATAGGGTATCCTTGATCCCTAGTGTCGGGAGTAAACACTCCGACAATAATCCCATGCAGATACTTGGCATGTTCCCCCCAAAGCCAGGCCCATCGCAAGGAAAGTGATACTTGTTCATGATTTTGTGATGTTGCAGAGGCTGAATATAATTGTTAACATACTAAACTTTATCCGGAAAAAAAAGTGATCTTCCTCCTCCGTACGATATTCCACATAAAGGTCAGCAACTTCCCCATCTTGGTGTGTGATCGTAATGTGGATAGATCCATTCTTGCCATGCACAAATATCAACCAAAAAAAAACCATTTTAGAAGGCTCTACCGAAAATAAAATTAAGAAGATAATAATTCGGTGATACTTTGCATCCATATGATCAATTCGATGTCCTCTAGTCTCCGGGAAAAGCACTTCAACGCCTCCGACGTAATCTAATTGAGACCCAACACACAGAATTCCCAACCAAAATAGAACAATCGGACGGTTATCATCCAGATATTATTATCGATGTTTTTTATTATTGAGTTGCAGCTTTATATTGTACTACTATATTATCAGTTGGAACTAAACGACGATAGCACCTTATGAGGAGGGCTAATAAAACTGGAACTGGAGGTGGCGTTGGACGTGGACGCAGACGTTGATGGTGCCGCTGGGTCGTCATCGATCAGTCACTGGATGGAGCAAGCGTTAGGGTTCTCATCGTTGAATGTGGTGGGCGCGTAGTTGGGCACGTAGTAAGGCCCGCCGCGCGACTGGTCGTAGTTGTAGTAGTCGTCCAGCGGCGGGTAGCCGTACCCGCCGTCCGGCTGCCGGGGTGGCGGCGCGTAGTAGGAGTAGTAGCCGCCCGGCGGGTAGTCGCTGGAGCTGCTAGTCGGCGGAGGGGAGTACGTCGGCGTGTAGTAGCTGGAGCTGGAGCGGCTGGTCGGCGGGGATGGCGGAGGATAGTTTGGAGGAGACGGCGGCGTGTATCTTCTGGTCGGCGGTGGTGGCGGCGGGTAGTTGGGAGGAGATGTCCGCGCGCGCGCTGCTGGAGCAGGGCTGGAAGGCGCCCGATCCTCGTCTGAGCCGCCGTAGGACACGATGGTGACGGGCTTGTTCCTCATCTTGCGACTGAGCCGCAACTGGAGCACCACCGCCATCTCGTAGGACGCCGGCACGCCCTCCACCTCCACATTCACCAGCCCCGTCTCGTACGACGCCGACACGCTCTCCACCCCTGCAACCAACCAAAAGCACGCACATGTATATTATATACAGATCGAACGCACCCGTAGGTAAGGTACTGTATATAGATACGTACAACCAAATTTCTTGAGGGCCTTTCGGATGTCCTTGGCGCAGCCATTGCAGTGCACGTCCATGGACAGGACTATTGGCGCCATTGTGTGCACGTCCTAGCCGCTGTATTTCCTGGTATTTGTATGCCTTCTTTAGGAAAGGATCAGGCGGACAATGGAAATAAACTTGGTCAATTCTGATTTACTGGCCATTAAGATTTATACATGCTTCCTTTTTCTCGCTCTTTGAAATGCTAATGACCATATATTAAGATTCTTACCTTTTACATAAATTTTAAAAATATAACATTCAATTAAACCTTTAAAGGTGTCGAATAATTTTTTGGGGGTGTTTACCAGTTTTGCCCTTGCTCGACTCCCGTTTCTCCTATAAACCTTGCGCCTACCCGCTATTCTAGAGGCATCCCGCAAGCACTGCATTTTTGACCGCCAGATCAATTTTACCATAGTGATTTTTTTGGCTGCTGGCGGCTGGTCAACCGTCCACAGTTTCCAACATTCATAGCCAGAGGCGGAGGATGGAAAAAAAATTAAGGTGTGGCGAAGTCTTAAGGAAGTACTAATTCTTTTGATTCAAATCGAAAGAGTCATACACATTACAACGGAAAACCAAATACAATGAAAATGTAGGCATGTTTCAATAGAAAAATAACCTAAAATATACAGATAATGAAGTTTTCAGTGGCATCTAGAAAACCCAGGCAATGGCAATGCCCTACCCTCATTATGAAAATTGAAAATCTTACTTAATTTTATCAAGATCAATACTTTTAAAGATATCTTGCTCGATATATCAAACAATCAAGTCATTAAGCCAACCATCGGTCATCTTGCTGCGCAACTCAGTCTTGATGCTTTTCATTGATAAGAAGGCCCTTTCAACTGTTGTCGTCGCTACCGGTAGTAGCAATGCCAACTCAACGAGGCAATAAACAGTAGGAAACATGACATGCCTTTTAAGTTCAACCAACATTTAGCTAGGCTTGCAATATCATGACAAGCTGTAAAGTTCACGTTCATAATCATAGAAATTATCATGATAAATCTCTGTGAGCTTAGCAAGCTTATTCAGGTTGAACCGAAAAGTCCCCATTTGATGAACCAAACCTCCTGCCCTCTAGGCCCCCAGTCTGTCGCCGCCATTGACTTCCCTGTTGCAGTCGCCTGCCGCCGCCATTGGCTTCCCCGTCGCGGTCGCCTGCCTCGTCCTGGCGACCTGGCCAGCCGCCGTTGGCTGCCCCGTCGCGGTCGCCCGCCACGTCCTGGTGACCTGGCCAGCTGTCGCCGCCGCTCTAGTTAGCGTTTATCGCGTCGGTCGTCGCGTGGAGTAAGAAGTGGGTGGAGACGTGCATGTGCGTCTTGATTGGGTCGTGTGTTCTCGACCTGGCTCGACGTCTTGATCGGTTGCTTTTTTTGGATTTGCCAACACTTTATTGATCCATAAAAGTGTTCAAAGAAATATAGGATGGGTCATGAGGATGGATAAGCCACATGTTTTTTTAGGGGTGGATAAGCCACAAGTGACGACCCTGATCAAGCATAGCATAGTGTTTGGCTCGACGCCTCGATTGTTTGCTTTTTTAGGGGAACCTCCATCGTTTGCTTTTTTTAGGGAACCTCGATCGTTTGCTGCTTCGTGCGTGGGCGCTCGATCAATTCCTGGCCCAACTAGCTGGATGCATCGGCGCATCTCTCCTTTTAGCGTAAAATGCGAGCGGTCAAAACCAACTAATGAGGCTGTAACATACTCCCTCCGTTCCTAAATATTTGTCTTTCTAAAGATTTCAACAAGTAACTATATATGGAGCAAAATTAGTGAATCTACACTCTAAAATATGTCTATATACATCCGTATATGGTAGTCCATTCGAAATATATAAAAAGACAAATATTTAAAAACGAAGGGAGTACATATGTATACATTTTTTTTCTCCTCAGAATCAAGGTGGCGGCTGCCATACCCTGCCCACCGGAGGCCTCCGCCAGTGTTCATAGCCGCTTTCGGAGAGGATGACTAGTGGGGTCGTGAGGCTGTGGGCAGTGGCGGAGCTACGTCACTAGTAGAAAACAGGGCTTTGGTCCAGGCCGGCTCAGCCCATTAGTCCCGGTTCAGTCCAGAACCGGGACCAATGTGGGCATTGGTCCCGGTTCATGAGCCCAGGGGGCCGGCCGGGCCACGTGGGCCATTGGTCCCGGTTCATCTGGACCTTTTGGTCCCGGTTGGTGGGATGAACCGGGACCAATGGGCCTCGCTCCTGGCCCACCACCATTGGTCCCGGTTGGTGGCTTGAACCGGGACCAAAGGCTCCCCTTTAGTCCCGGCTCATGCCACCAACCGGAACCAATGAGGTGCCTATATATACCCCTCGCTCGCGAGCAGAGCACCCCAGTGCTCTGTTTTTCTCTGGCCGAGGGGGAGAGGGCTTGGTGGTGCTCTAGCTCACCTCCTATGCACACAAGGTGTTCAGTGGAATGCCCGAGCCACACTACTTAAGCTTTCTCCTCTCCAAGCTCGACCTCCAAGCTCCATTTTTCATAATATTTGTCTAGGTTTAGCGGTCCGTCACGCCCCGTCCCCGTCTTCACCATCGTCGATCACCCGCGCCGAGCTCATCGCCGGCACCACCGTGGTGAGCCTCTTGTTTTATCTTCTTTCTGAAAGGAAAAATATTCTTACTTGCATGTTTACATAGATACTTGTATTATTTTCTTACTTTTATTATTGCATCTTATATAGTGCGATGGTTTTGGTATCCGCCCCCGTCGGCCCTCGTCCTGTCTATGATTCGGATGTGGTATATATATTATCTTTATAACTATTGGTTCATTTATTGTTTATGAAAATTATGCCGACCAACGTGACATAGATATTATTTATGTAGGATGTATGTGAATCGGAAATGCCAACCGACCCTATTGTCGAGAGGTTAAATTTAGTTGAAGAAGAAAACAATTTGTTGAAGGAAAAAAAATTGAGGAGGAGAAGATGATATTGGAGTTGCATGTTGCGGATGTCGTCGATGATCACAAGATCAAGATGGATGCAATGCGCTTGAAGATTAGAAAGATTAGAAAATATGCCATTGATACCGAGGCTTGGTATCATTATGCCGTTGGATCAATTGTTACCTTGGTTGCGATTATGATCGCATTTGTTTTCGCATTGAAATGTTTTACATAGTTTCAATGTATGGTTTAATTAATTAGATGCTCTGGAGAGCTATATGTTGTTAGATGAGAACTATGTATGCACTTTGGTTTTAATGTGATGATGAACTTCTATTAATTTGGACACTTAATTATATATAATGCACGCAGATGAACCGGCAATGGATGTACGGTGACAGACACACCCGCGAGTACATTAAGGGCGTGCATGAGTTTCTCGAAGAGGCTGAGGCAAACAAGCAGAATGGTTTTATATGTTGTCCATGCATTGAATGTGGGAATACGAGGTCTTACTCTAACCGGAAAGTCCTTCACTCCCACCTGCTTTACAAGGGTTTCATGCCATACTATAATGTTTGGACGAGGCACGAAGAAATAGGGGTTATGATGGAAGACGGCGAAGAAGAAGAGTACGATGACAACTATGTGCCCCCTGAATACGGTGATGCTGCAACGGGGGGAGCTGGCGGAAGGAGCTCATCAACCTTCCGAACTGGACGCCTCCGCCTCCTCCTCCTCCGGCGAGTCAGGGCACTCCGCCTCCTCCACCGCCTCCTCCTCCGGCGAGTGACGATCAGGGCCCTCGGCCGGCTCCTTCTCCGGCGCGTGGCGGCACTCCGCCTCCTTCTCCGCCTGCGCCGGCGCGCCCGAGCAGCCAGCCTCCTCCTTCTCCGCCTCGTCAGCAAGGGCGGAAGAGACCCGCCGCCGCTCCGGCAGCTGCTCCGGCGCGTCATAGTCCTTCTCCTCCGCCTCGTAAGAAAGTAAAGAAGACAACCGCTCCGTCTGCTCGGCCGACGTCTATCAGTACAACCAGAGGCGGGAGGACATACAGATTCGGTCCTTCTCTGAAGAGTCCACAGAAGTTACCATACGAGAGGACCCCGGAGGAGAACGCGAAGATCGCGCGAACCGAAGTGGATGACTGGTTTAAAGGGTTGAAAGCAAAGAGACATCCACCTCCAGAGGAGAAGGTAGATCCGGTGAAAGTGAAGCGCACTCTGGCTGCCCTGGCAAAACCACTCAAGTCTCCGCCGAAAGGCAACTATGAGCGCATTATTGCAAAGACATGGGCCGAAGCGGAGCGGTCGGGAAGTACAGTCAGTGATCAAAGGCTGAAAGAACGACGAGCAGCTGGGAAACAAATTGCCCAGCTCGGCGAACAAGCGAAGCAATCGTGCCCCCTGCTCAAGGTGCCTAGCGACATCGTCGATCCGAGGATGGTGCCCGGTTATTGCAATGTTGACGATTACCTGCCCGACGATGTACATTATGATCCCATGGAGGTGCAGATACACAGATACGAGTACGGGAAGCCTCTCGTCAAAGATGAAAAATCTTTAACAACGATGATGCGAAGATTACATGATTGGTACTTGAAAATCTGCAGAGAGTCTGGGGGGAGGAGTACTTTGTATGCGAGAGTTAAACCGGAGCATGACCTCATTGGAATTGAACGGTTGCCTATTCCATTTGAGGAGTTCTATCAGTTTTTCAATCAATTGGCCCTCGATAAAACAACGGTCACCTGCTACTGTCTGTAAGTACTACTACTTCTGTCATTAAGTCTCTCTATATAGCTCATCTCTTTCATTGCATGTATTTATAATTATCCTCACTATATTATGCAGATTGAAGATCGCCGAATTGAAGAAAAGACAAATCACTGATATTGGGTTCGTTAACACATATCTCATAGATGCAACTGAGGTTGAACATCATCCTGAAGATACCGAGGCCATCTTGCTACGATCATTCAAAAAAATGAAAACAAAGATATAATACTCTTTCCTTACAACTTCAAGTGAGTGTTACTGTCTTGTGCATATTCGGTTTCCCTTATATATTAGTCCAGATTATACTAATGTAATTGATGAGTTATGTGTCGTGGTTCTAAATCTGACAATGATGTAGGGGGTATGTATGGAGAGGCTAGATCTCAGCTATGGAGAAGTTGTAAACACACCAGGATGTACGAGTTCAGGCCCTTCGCGGAGGAAGTAACAACACTACGTCTCGGTGCCCGGAGGCGGTCGATTGGATTATGTGTGTATGAATTCCAAGGGTGCGAACCCTTGCTACTGAGGAGGGGGTGGCTTATATAGAGTTCGCCAGACCCCTCCGACCCTCAGTAATGCAGGGTTAAAATACATTAAGACTGGGCGTTACTGGTAACGTCCCTAATAAAGTGCTATAATGACCATAAAGACTACTTAATGGCCGACCGTTTGCTTACGGAGTGACTTTAGATCTCCTATCAGTCGAGTGGTTGGCTTTGCGGTCGAGTGGTAGCTTCCTGGTCGAGTGTTTTGAATTCGTCGAGTGGGATACCTTCAAGTCGATTGAAGGGTGACTTCTTCTAGGGATGTCCTTGGGTAGGGCTCTTAGGACAGGTCCATGCCCCTACCCTAGGCACATAGCTTCATCATTAGCCCCCGAATGGATCGAGGTTCAAGTGGGGAAGGAGTTGGGGGTCCTTCCGTCCGGTCCTTAGCGTTATATGAATGTCTTGTACTGGATCAATCGTCACGGATGACGTTGTCGACTTCTTTCGGTCACCTTGATCCATTCTTGGTCTCTCGTCGAGTGAATTTCCTTACTTGTGAAATACCGAGCGCCGGCACGAGCGGGATCTTCTGCTTGATGGGTTGTTCCGCAGCCCGCGGATTTCGCGGGATTTGAATTTCGGGAAGCGAGCGGGACGGGGGCGGCCGTAATAATCGGATGGGATAGGATGGAAGCTCCTCAATCCCCGCGCCACCTTTTTCGCCACATACCGCACGCGCGCCTGTTGCGGGATTTGACAGGATCGCCTGGGCCTACCGGTCAGCCACTCGAAAGTGGCTCCTTATAAGTTGCCGGCTCGGGGCTCCCCAACGGTGTGCTCTCGCCTTTCCTCCTCCCCCCCACAAGGTCTTCTTCCACCTCCGCTCTCACCCTATCGCCGTAGGTCCGTTCGAGCCTCGCCGGCGATGATGGTGAAAGACAAGATGTCGGCTTTGGAGCGCGTGAAGAAGGCGGCGGTGCAGGGGAAGGGGAAGAAGTCTGCTCGGGGCGGATCTTCCTCGAGGACTGCTCTGCCCAGGGATTGGATCCAGGGCGACTGGATGCCATCGGTGATTCGGCAGGAAGATCTTGACGACATGGTCGAGGGGGGAGTCATTCCCCATGAAGCTGCGCGTCTCCCGGGGAGAGAAGTCGAACCCCAACCTCGTGACGGTGAGTGCGTCCTCCTCGCCACCCATATCGATCGCGGATTTTCTCTACCTCCTCATCCTTTTTTCCGGAGCTTTTTGAACTTCTTCGGAGCGCAGCTCCACCATTTCACTCCCAATTCCATCGTGTATCTTGCGGCTTTCGTTTCCTTGTGCGAAAGTTTCTTGGGTTGCCGCCCTCATTGGCCACTCTTTAAACACATCTTCACTTGTCGTTCTCAATCGGTAAAGAAAGCCAAGTCGAGTGACAAACGGACGCAAGTGATCCAGCTGTGCGGGGGCCTGGCGATCCAGATGAGGGGAAAAAGTCCTTTTCCGTCTATCACTTTTCCCGAGTCGGTCCGTGGTTGGCAGTCGACCTGGTTTTATTGCCAAAACCAGGTGACCCCAGGGGAGTCGACTGGTCTTGCCCCTTTCTCTCTGGACCGAGCTCAAAAACCCACTTCTCTAAAAGTGCTGCCGGAGGAAAAGGCGCAAGTCAAGGTGCTGGTTGGTCGAGTGGTTCAGCTTGTTCGAGAGGGCGTGACGGGCATGGACTTTCTGGAGGTCTTCCTTCGGAGGCGCATCCAACCGCTTCAGGCTCGTGACCACCCTATGTGGCTGTACTCGGGTCTCGACGACACCACTCGGATTCACCCAGAGGAGGTCACTGATGAGATGCTGGAAGGGTGGCTGTCGAGCATCACAGGGAACAAAGACAACCCCCGAGGAGCCAGGAGGGTTCCCCCGCTTGACAGTACATACGATGTGGACCGGGTCTGTCCTTGTGTTCCCGACTGAGATCTTGCTTTCTTCATTTGCTCTCTTTGAATCGGTCGACTGACTTTCGACTTGTCTGCTATTCTCCAGGCAACTACAGAGATGTACTCGTTACCCAATGGAGCACAGGAGCAGGCCGAAGAAGGGGAGGCGAGCGGAGGCGAAAGCGGAGACGAACAGGGGGAGTGGGAATCTGACGGCGAAGGAGAGGGAGACGACGACGTCGACTCCAGCAAAGAGGAGGAGGAGGAGGAAGCTGAACCTCCCCGCTCGGAAAGGCGATACAAGCTTACACACGACCCTGCGCGGGAACGTGGTAAGGCGACTGCTCCCGTTGGGCAGTCGTCGAAGCGCCCTCGGACCTCTTCTCCAGCGCCGACTGAAAAAGCTCCCAAGCACCCCCGCGCAGCACCGTCTAAGCCACCCAAGGCTCTGCCCAAGATGAGGATGACTGTCCCCACCATTTTTGGGTAATGATAGAACTTGTTCTCCTTTGTCGACCGTGGACGGATCCTTGGTCGATCCACTGATCCGACTGACTGTCTTTCAAAATTTGCAGTGCTGCTACTTCTGAGATCTCCGCCAAGGACGATGATCAAGAAATGGAAGATGCTGTTACTTCCAATCCTGGTATGATTACTAATGTTCTGCCTTGAATCGACTGACGATTTCTTATAACTCTGGTCGATTGAATTTTTCTCGTAGCTCCTCCTCATGTTATTAACCTTCCTGACGACGAAGACGAAGCGCCGCTGAGAGTGAGGCGGAACAGGAAAGCGTCGGCTGGCGAGACCCCACAATCAACTCCGGCGCCTGAGGCCGTAGCTCGAGACGATGGCGATACTACCCGGGCTTCTGTGACTTTCGTCGATCCTCTGACGAGTGTGCGGCCCTCGACGTCGACCGTAAATCCTCCTTCGCTCTTCGCCACACACCACATCCCTGAGGACCAAGTGGGTGCAGCTAAGGAAGCTATATGCCAGGCAGGCATCATGATGGAGCAGGTCAAGGTGGTTTGAGAAGCCAGCCAAGCGGCTTATGATGCGAGTTCAGCTCTTCAGAGTAACGTCCAGGTTAGTCGATTCACTGCTTGTTCTGTTAGGGTATGCTGTCTGAAGAATCTCTTTTCCGAAGATCTTTAAATCTGTACACCCACTGGGTGTTTCTGTTAAGTTTTTTGGTCGAGTGGGGGCACGCTGAGTGCACCCACTGGGTGTAGTCCCCGAGACTACGGTGGACTGCTGGCAGTCGACTGTAGTCTTTATATTGTGTTGCTGTAATTTTACTTCTTCACTCGGTCTGGCCAGGCCATGTCGAATGAAACTGTATCCGGTCGACTGCGGGCAGTCAATTTTTTTTTTCAAAACCAGTGGGGCACGCTGAGTGCACCCACTGGGTGTAGTCCCCGAGACTACTGTTGAATGTTTTTGATTCAGTTGTAGTCTTAGAAATGCCATCATTGTCTCTTGGTTACTCGGAAGCAACTTATCTTGGACCTCTGTCGACTGATTTTTGCAGAAATCCTGTGAACTTGTGGCTCTCTACACTGAGTTGGAGAACAAACAGATCCAGCTCAACCTTGACTTGAAGCTCACTCAATAGAACCTGCAGAAGGCGCGAGACGAAGCAAAAGGTATGGCTGGTGAGGTTTCTCATTCTTGACGAGTGACTTTCCTTTCTTGCCCGTTCTTAATGTTGAGTTCACTCGACATTCTGTAGATAAACTGGAGGAAGCTCTGAAGAAGAAGGATCAAGATCTTGCCGAAGCACAGAAGGAGGCCTTGAGCAAAACGAAGCTTGCAAAAGAGAAACTGGCTTCGGTCGGAACTCTTGAACAGGAGAACTCCAGACTGAAAACTGCCCTCGAGACAGCTAATCAAGAGGTCAGCCGACTGAAGAACGACAAGATGGCTCTGCACGACCAGGCGGGTGAGCTGGCGGGGAAGGTAAACGATCTGGAGGCTTATCTCGGTGGACTCGCCAAGAAGCTGTTCGTCATGCTCGAAGGTAATTACTCCGACCCGGCTGTCTTGTAGTTACCAAGCCTGTGTAAGGCCACTGTCTTATTCTTGAATCGTGTTTGCAGAATTCTGCCAGAGCTTCGAAGAGGAAACCAGTCGAGTGGAGCCAGGCTTGGATCCCGCCAATTCTCTCGTGAAGGACGAGGCTGCTATGAACGTGCTCCGACTGGAGTCTCGTGTTACCAGCGTTGTTGACCATCTTGCTCGGCTGAAGGTTGTGATGTCACGGATCGACACATCACTATGGCCTGGAACGACGCTTCAGAACGACCTCGAGTCCCTGATGGTTCGACTGAATGAAGTCCCGGGTCGAGTGGTGGAATGGAAGAAATCTTCTGCTAGATGTGGTGCTGATGTCGCTCTGTCTCTGGTCCGTGTCCATTGCAAGGAGGCGCGAGAAGAAAAGCTGGCCGCCATCCAAGTTGCCAATACCAGGAAGCACAACTTTCAAGACTTCATGGAGACTTTCATCGCTGCTGCTACTCGTATTGCAGACGGGATCGACTTGGACGAGTTCGTCGCCCCTTCCAGTCCTCTGCTTGAGGAATGAAAAACTTTTATGCTTCGCTTTAAATTTGCCTCGGAATGCCGAGTGGATTTTGTAACCGTTAAACTCTGTCGAGCCGAGGGCTCGAGTACTTTGATCTGAGGTCTGGGACCTTTAGGCCTTATCTGAACTTGATTTCTCGTTGAATATCTTCATGGATTGATCCGTCGAGTGGAACTTGATCTTCACTCGGAATAACCTTGTATTTGTGGTGTAACTCCGAAGGAGAAGGTAGCAGTCGATTTGCGCCTCGTCGTCCTTGCGGATTGGGTTGTGTTCCGAACTTAGGCGAGCGTTGGGCCGCAGCTAAGCCTCCGAGTGGGAGGTTTTCTCTCCACTCGGTAGGATTTTTTCAAACTTAGGCGAGCACTGGGCCGCAGCTAAGCCCCCGAGTGGGAGGTTTGCTCTCCACTCTGTAGGATTTTTAAACACTTAGGCGAGCACTGGGCTGTAGCTAAGCCTCGGGGTGGGAGGTTTGCTCTCCACTCGGTAGGATTTTTAAACACTTAGGCGAGCACTGGGCTGCAGCTAAGCCCCCGAGTGGGAGGTTTGCTCTCCACTCGGTAGGATTTTTTAAGCACTTAGGCGAGCACTGGGCTGCAGCTAAGCCCCCGAGTGGGAGGTTTGCTCTCCACTCGATAGGGTTTTTAAACACTTAGGTGAGCACTGGGCTGCAGCTAAGCCCCCGAGTGGGAGGTTTGCTCTCCACTCGGTAGGAATTTTAAACACTTAGGCGAGCACTGGGCTGCAGCTAAGCCCCCGAGTGGGAGTCCGGCTCACCACTCGGTAGGGTTTTTAAACACTTAGGCGAGCACTGGGCTGCAGCTAAGCCCCCGAGTGGGAGGTTTGCTCTCCACTCGGTAGGAATTTTAAACACTTAGGCGAGCACTGGGTTGCAGCTAAGCCCCCGAGTGGGAGTCCGGCTCACCACTCAGTAGGATTTTTTTTCACAAACTTAGGCGAAACGGATTCGCAGCTAAGTCACCCACTGGGGGATTTCGTAGCAAACAAAAGTGACAGCAATTATTGGAACACTCTTGTCTTTGATAAAAATGAACTGCAGAAGTTTTTCTTATTACATCTTATCCGAGAGAGAACTCAAGTGTAAAAGGGGCGGAGCAGTTCCGCATTCCAAGCTCGCGGCTCGTCAATCTGGCGATCAACATTGTAGAGGTGATACGCTCCATTGTGGAGGACTCTGGTGACGATGAAGGGGCCTTCCCAAGTAGGAGCAAGCTTGTGTGGTTTCTGTTGATCCACTCGGAGGACCAAATCTCCTTCTTGGAAGGCTCGACTCTTCACATTCCTGGCGTGGAATTGACGTAAGTCTTGTTGATAAATGGTCGATCTGATCATGGCCATTTCCCTCTCTTCTTCTAAGAGGTCGACTGCGTCTTGCCGGGCTTGTTCTGCTTCATCTTCGGTATAAAGTTCGACTCGGGGTGCGTTGTGAAGAAGATCACTCGGCAGAACTACTTCGGCTCCATAAACCAGAAAGAATGGAGTTCTTCCAGTCGACCGGTTCGGGGTGGTCCTCAATCCCCACAGAACTGACGGGAGCTCGTCGACCCAAGCACCTGCCGCGTGCTTGAGATCACGCATCAGTCGAGGCTTTAGTCCTTTGAGAATCAGGCCATTTGCCCTTTCAGCTTGTCCATTCGACTGGGGATGGGCGACCGATGCGTAGTCGACTCGTGTGCCTTGTGAGGCACAAAAAGCTCTGAATTTGTCCGAATCAAAGTTTGATCCATTGTCAGTGATGATGCTATGCGGGACTCCATATCTGAATGTTAACTCCCTGATGAAGCTGATAGCAGTGCAGGTGTCAAGATTCTTGATAGGTCTAGCTTCGATCCATTTGGTAAACTTGTCGACCGCCACAAGCACATGAGTGAAGCCGCTCCTGCCTGTTCTCAATGGGACAACCATGTCCAGTCCCCAAACAGCGAAGGGCCAGACGAGTGGAATGGTCTTCAGGGCTGATGCAGGCTTGTGTGACATGTTGGAGTAGAACTGGCACCCTCCACACTTGTCGACTATCTCCTTCGCCATTTCATTTGCTCTTGGCCAGTAAAATCCCGCTCGGTATGCTTTAGCCACAATGGTCCGAGAAGATGCATGGTGACCACAGGTCCCCGAGTGGATATCATCAAGGATTATCTGACCTTCTTCTGGTGTTATGCACTTCTGACCGATTCCAGTCGCGCTTTCTCTATACAACTGTCCCTTTATGACTGTGAAGGCCTTGGATCGACGGACGATCTGTCGAGCCTCTTCCTCGTCCTCCGGGAGTTCTTTCCTCAGGATATACGCGATGTACGGTATCGTCCAGTCGGGAGTGATTGCCAAGACTTCCATGATTAGGTCGACCACAGCAGGAACTTCGACTTCAGTCGGATCTGTGGCACTTTTCGGCTGCGGGGCTTCTTCTGTAAAAGGATCTTCTTGGACTGACGGTGAGTGGATGTGCTCCAGGAACACGTTGCTGGGAATGGCTTCTCTCTTGGAGCCTATCTTTGCCAAATCGTCAGCCGCTTGATTTTTCAGTCGGGGGATGTGATGAAGCTCTAACCCCTCGAATTTCTTTTCTAACTTTCTCACTGCATTGCAATAACCAGTCATTGCCGGACTTCTGACGTCCCACTCCTTCATCACCTGATTTACCACCAAATCTGAGTCGCCATAGACCATGAGGCGACGGATGCCGAGTGAAATGACCATGCGCAACCCATACAAAAGTGCTTCATATTCTGCTTTATTATTGGAGGAATCAAAGTGAATCTGGAGAACGTATTTGAGCTTATCTCCTCGGGGGGAGACTAATACTACCCCAGCACCGGAACCATTTAGCATCTTAGATCCATTGAAGAACATGGTCCAGTGCTCCGAGTGAGCTTGAGTCGGAAGTTGCTGTTCAATCCACTCGGCGACGAAATCTGCGATTGCTTGGGACTTGATAGCCTTCTTTGCTTCAAATTTGATATCCAGGGGAAGGAGTTCAATCGCCCACTTTGCCACTCGACCAGTCGCATCTCTATTGTGTAGAATCTCTGACAGTGGGGCATCGCTGACGACTGTAGTGGAGTGGTCAGAGAAGTAATGAGCAACCTTCTTCGTGGTCATATAAATCCCATATACAGGCTTCTGGTAATGAGGATATCTTTGTTTTGAAGGGGTCAAAACTTCAGACACATAATATACTGGGCGCTGAACTCTGAAGGCGTTTCCTTCTTCTTCCCGCTCGACCGTAAGTACTGTACTGACAACTTGTCCCGTGGCCGCAATGTAAAGCAGCAGAGGCTCTTTACTGATTGGGGCAGCAAGCACCGGTTGGGTGGAGGGCAGAGCTTTGAGCTCTGCAAATGCTGCACCAGCTTCTGGAGTCCACTCGAACTTGTCAGACTTCTTCATCAGTCGGTAAAGGGGCAACGCCTTTTCACCGAGACGAGAAATGAATCGAGTTAGAGCGGCCAAGCAACCTGTGAGCTTCTGGACATCGTGCACACGCACAGGGCGCTTCATCCGGAGTATGGCACCGACTTTTTTAGGATTGGCGTCGATTCCCCGTTCGGAAACGAGAAAACCGAGTAACTTTCCACCTGGAACTCCGAATGTGCACTTTGATGGATTGAGCTTGATATCATACCTCCTGAGGTTTGCAAAGGTTTCAGCAAGGTCAGTCCGCAGGTCGGAACCTTTTTGTGACTTAACCACAATATCATCCATGTATGCCTCCGCATTCCGACTGATTTGGGTGAGTAAACACTTCTGAATCATCCTCATGAACGTGGCTCCGGCATTCTTGAGGCCGAATGGCATGGTGACATAACAAAAGCATCCGAATGGAGTGATGAAAGCTGTTTTGATCTCGTCGGGTCCATACAGACGGATCTGATGGTACCCGGAATAGGCGTCCATAAAAGACAATCGCTCGCACCCCGCGGTCGAGTCGACTATTTGGTCGATGCGAGGGAGAGGAAAATGATCTTTCGGGCAGGCCCGATTGATATGTTTAAAATCAATGCACATGCGAAGTGACTTGTCCTTCTTGGGGACCATGACAACATTGGCGAGCCACTCGGAGTGGTAAATCTCTCGGATGAACTCCGCTGCTAAGAGCTGAGCCACCTCCTCGCCAATAGCTTTCCTCTTCTGGACGGCGGACCGTCGAAGATGTTCTTTCACAGGCTTAAATTTTGGGTCGACTCGTAGACGGTGCTCAGCCAGCTCCCTGGGAACTCCAGGCATGTCAGAGGGCTTCCATGCGAAGATGTCCTAGTTCTCACAGAGGAACTGGATGAGCGCTTCTTCCTATTTGGAGTCGAGCGTCGTTGAGATGTGAGTCGGGGCAGCATTGGGGTCGGTCGGGTGAATGTGGGCTGGCTTTGTTTCTTCAGACGACTGAAAAGCTGATTCTGAAGCAGGCTTCTTGGCTCGTAGCAATTCACTCGGATCGGCAATCTTCTGGTACTCTTGCAGCTCGACCACTGCCATCTGAGCATCAGCGATCTTTGAGCCTTTCTGAAAACACTCTTCTTCTTTCTTTCGATTGCCTATAACAGTGATCACACCTCTGGGGCCAGGCATCTTCAGTTTGAGATACACATAACACGGTCGAGCCATGAAGCGTGCATAAGCTGGCCTACCCAAAATGGCATGATAAGCACTTTGAAAGTCCACAACCTCGAATGTCAACTTTTCCTTGCGGTAATTCTTTAAATCATCGAAAACCACATCAAGAGCAATCTGGCCGAGTGATTCGGCTTTCTTCCCAGGGATGACTCCGTGGAAGCTCATGTTACTAGTACTGAGCCTGGACATTGGAATGCCCATCCCTTTCAATGTTTCTGCATACAGTATGTTCAGGCCACTGCCACCATCCATCAGGACTTTGGTCAGTCGAGTGCCTTCGACAACTGGGTCGACCACCAAAGCTTGCCTCCCAGGGGTGGCAATGTGCGTAGGGTGATCAGACTGGTCGAATGTGATGGCAGTCTGAGACCATTTCAGGTAACTGGGTGTTGCCGGAGCAACCATATTCACCTCACGGTTAATGACTTTCAGTCGACTTTTGCTTTCGACATCAGCAAAAATCATCAGGGTGGAATTGACTTGAGGGTATCCATCGTCACTATCTTCTTTGTCCTCAACTCTGTCTGACTCTTTTCCCTTGTCTTTGGACTGCTTGCCCTGAAACTGCTGGATCAGGAGCCGGCACTGTCGAGTGGTATGTTTTGGGTAAATAAGATTACCCTCTTCATCTTTCTTGGTGTGGATGTGACATGGCAGATCCAAAACATCATTTCCATCTTGATCCTTAACTTTCTTGGGATTCCAGGGCCCCTTGGATTTTCTCTTGAATTTTCCCTGGGTTACGGCCAGGGCCTCCCCAGGGGCGGCTGGCTCGGCCTTCCGCTTCTGTTTCCGACTGGAATTTCCTCCGGCTTCTTGGGCGACTGCCTTGTGCTTGCCACTCCGGAGGCGATCTTCGTCTTCACCATTAGCGTATTTGGTGGCAATCTCCATCATCCGATTCAGAGACATCTCTCCAGTTCGACCGAACTTCAGATTCAATTCTCTGTACTTAACGCCTTCTTTAAAGGCACAAACTGCTTGATGATCTGGTACATTCTCAACTGTGTGATGCAATGTGATCCACCTCTGGATGTAATCCCTCAGAGTTTCATTCGGTTTCTGCACGCAAGACCGCAATTCTGTAAAACCTGCAGGTCGCTTGCATGTTCCTTCAAAGGTTGTGACAAACACTCGGGAGAGGTCCTCCCAAGTGTAGATGCTGCTGGGTGCTAACTGATTCAGCCACGCTCTGGCTGAGCCCTCCAACATGAGAGGCAAATGCTTCATAGCTACCTCATCATTGCCACCGCCAATCTGGACAGCCACTCGGTAATTCGAGCCAAGTGTCAGGCTTAGACTCACCGGTGAACTTGCTGACTCCAGTCGCCAACCTAAAGTTGGGAGGAATCACTGCGGCTCTGATGGCTCGACTGAAACACTCTGGCCCTGAAACATGTACTCTGCTGCTGGTAGGCGCATCTCTGTCGTGGCCTTCTCGGTGAGCTCTGTTCCTGTCAACCAGACCCTGAACGAGGATGGATCTCGCATCAAAGCCCGGGTCCCTGGGGTCGACTGGAACCCTCCGCCCAACACTATGAGGGCGTCTGTCATCCCGCTGCCGAGGCGCATATGACCCACTCCTCAGGGGAGGGGTTGGCACTCAACGCCGATCATCACGATCGAATCGGTGATCATACTGCTCATTTCTTCTGTACTGATCGTGCCGGTCTCCGCGCCCCTCACGCCTCGGGGGCGATCTTGGGCTGTGAGCCGACTGGACTGTATCCGTTGCAACGGATCGACTGTGGATCCTATTCCGCGACTGAGAAACAGCGGAATTCTGGTTTCCCGCTGCCCGGAGCAATGCTCTGATTTGCAACAAGCCCCTGCCAGCCTCCGACTGGGAGGGCTGAATCGGTTCTGCTATACGGGCTGCGGCTGCCAAATTCTGAACTGGGGTTCGATATACCTGCGTAGGCAGGAAGAGCTGACGTCGACTGGACTTGGGAGCTCGCTGACGCGCTTGCTCGTCGAGTATCCGCTGGAGATTCTCCAGTCGAGTGCGCTCGGCCAAGTTAGCCAAGCGTGCGTCCTCCAAGGCCCGGGCCTCGGGGGTTTCTCCGATGATAGGAGTGTGGAGTGCATCCATGTTCCGGCGGCGAAGCTCTTCTCGCTGCAATGACGCGAGAGGTTCGGGGAGATACTCATCGTGGGGATGCGACGGGTCGCCTCCACCCGCGCCTCCATCGGCGCGAGGGAAACCGGGAGGACTGTGTGTTCCATCGACCGCCAGAACCTCAGCTGCTGGGTTGCTGCTGTCGCACTCGGATGCGGTCTCCGCGGAGCCAGTCAACAGGTCGAACAGGCCGTAGAGGGATTCGTCGGGCTCGATTGCCGCGACTTGTGGGGCTGCCGACCGGCGAGCCACGGCATGCCTCACCCACCTTTGAAGTCTCGACCGACCGGAGCGCTTGCGCCGGGGGGAGACAGGGCGGGAAGATGACACGGGAGCCGACCGATACTGGGTCGACGGCTGCCGCAGGAGGACGCCACGAACACATGCGCGGAAGTGCGTCGCACCGCGGACGGGGAGCGCGTCGATGTCGAGTGGAGCCTTCTGAAGCCAAGCGGAGTCGTCGGTGATGAACGTGAGCGCGCCGAGACGGATCTCGCGGCCCTCCACCAAATCTCCACACGAAAACATGATCAAAGGGATCGGAAAAATCGCAACTTCTCCAACTAGGCGCTAAGACTCCTGCCCCACGGTGGGCGCTAACTGTCGTGGTTCTAACTCTGACAGTGATGTAGGGGGGTATGTATGGAGAGGCTAGATCTCAGCTATGGAGAAGTTGTAAATACACCAGGATGTACGAGTTCAGGCCCTTCGCGGAGGAAGTAACATCCCTACGTCTCGGTGCCCGGAGGCGGTCGATTGGATTATGTGTGTATGAATTTCAGGGGTGCGAACCCTTGCTACTGAGGAGGGGGTGGCTTATATAGAGTTCGCCAGACCCCTCCGTCCCTCAGTAATGCAGGATTAAAATACATTAAGACTGGGCGTTACTGGTAGCGTCCCTAATAAAGTGCTATAATGACCATAAAAACTACTTAATGGCCGACCGTTTGCTTACGGAGTGACTTTAGATCTCCTGTCAGTCGAGTGGTTGGCTTTGCGGTCGAGTGGTAGCTTCCTGGTCGAGTGTTTTGAATCCGTCGAGTGGGATACCTTCAAGTCGATTGAAGGGTGACTTCTTCTAAGGATGTCCTTGGGTAGGGCTCTTAGGACAGGTCCATGCCCCTACCCTAGGCACATAGCTTCATCATTATGCATGCGTGCGCAGGTACCACTATATTCTCCTAGAGATTAGGCTTGAGCGGGGAGTAGTAACTGTCTTGGACTCTAAACGAAAAGATCCCCAGGAGTATGCGGACATGACTGAAATCCTCAAGAAGTAAGTTAAATCGATCATTATCCACCATATCAGCAACTTTGTTCATTTCCTGATATCAAGTAATTGTTTTCTTTGTCCAGCAGGGTTTGGAGAAAATTCACCAGAAAAGTTTCGGGACTGCCGAAGGAGCTGGAATTTAGACACCCGAAAGTAAGTACTATAGTAGCATGTTCCGCGCATCTCCTAGCTAGTGATTCAAGCGCTAGTTTCATCAATACCATTTAGCATTCTTGCTTATAAGTTTGATTGACCTCTATTTCTTGTAAAGTGGTTGTGGCAGGAACAAGGGAATGATTTCTGTGGATACTACGTCTGCGAGTCCATCCGCCACACGACCTGTGAGCGGGGCGGGTACTCTGACGAACAATATGAAGTACGTAAATAACAACATTCACAATTTTATTTTATTACCATCATCTGTGTTGAGTTTCATTCATTCATATATATATTGACCCCCTTCTTCAAATTAAATGTTTCGGAAGCGGGATGAACTCCTAGCACCAGCTCACATGCGAGCAATTCAAGAGGAATTGGCGGCATTCTTTCTTGACCACGTGATCGCTGAAGACGGAGAATACTATGTGGACCATGAGTCCGTATGATTATATTTGTAAGAGATAATTATTGTATATATGTAGCCGGTAGTGTCGGATAGATATACGAGAACTTGTTGTTCGACGAATCTCTCGGAGAAGGAGAGGTGGTGGATATCACTTCTCTCTGTATGCATATATGTTCATGACGATCTTCTGTTTCCTTCATTTGCTTACTAGCTAACTAGCATGTCTAGTCCTCTCTATACGTATGTATAGTACGTAGCGTCGGCCAAGCACGGACATAAGAGAGGACACTTCTCTCTATTAATTATAGCTACCTAACACCAATATATGAAACACCTAAATTAACCCCCCAAAACCCCCCAACCCCTCCCTTCAAAAAAAAAAAAACAAAACCCCAGCCACGAAAATGCTGACGCGTGGATGTCTATTGGTCCCGGTTGGTGACACCAACCGGGACCAAAGGGTCTCCTGGCTGGGCTCCGCGCACAGGCCACGTGGAGGCCCATCTGTCCCGGTTCTGGATTGAACCGGGACTAAAGGGACAGGGCATTAGTACCGACCCTTTAGTCCCGTTCCAGAACCGGGACAAAAGGCCCTTACGAACCGGGACTACAAGCCCTTTTTCTACCAGTGCGTTGAAACAAAACAAAGCTATGGCCCGCTCAAGTTTGTACCAAAACAGTGAGCCTAGTGCTAAAAGTGGGCCCATGCGGATAGAAACTTAGGCTTGACCTTCAGCTTGGCCCGCCCAATTTATTCCCTGTAGCTCCGCCACTGGCTATGGGGACCAGGGAGCAGAGCGTGGGTTTCTCTGGAAGCAACGTGAACGATTGGCTGAGGTGGGCTGTTCTCGATTAGCTGAGAGCGACGTGAGGAAGTAGATTCCCGCAGGTGTACTGGGCAATCTTTACCATGCTGCGTTGGTGATCCCAATTGCAGTTTGAGCCCATATTTTAGTGTATTGGGTTCACTGGCTGGACCAGAGGAGTGGCAACGAGAGCCAGGACCAATCCTCGACGAGAGCCAAATTTCAGCACAAATTGACGTTCCTGGAAGCCATTAAACAAAAATCAGTACTCCAAAAATGCTAGTTTTGAAAAGATTTTGGAGTATGAATTTGTTTTTTTTTCACAATTTCCACGAATGTTATTTCATGCTCAAATTTGGCAGGCATACAAAACATTTGTCAAAGTTTATCAAAAAATCCGGAGTTTTTTTACTGTGTTTACTTTTTTTCGATTTTACTATTCACAAGAGTGCATTTGAGCTCGCGATCAGAATAGGACTTTCATTCCTAAGCTTCCATGGTTGCTAGTGTATAAGATGAACAAAAATCATACACAACATATATGGTAATAAATTATCCTATTTATTTTTCATATATATTGGGCTTAATTAATATAATTATATTATACCAAACTATCAAATTAAAATCAAGTGACTTAGTGTTGCCTCAAGATCAGTTTGTTTCTCGACCGAGCTACATAAAGTGATCATACTCGGTTTATTTATTTTCGAGCTGAGCGAAAAGACAACCCGGTCTCAAACGGCTCACAGCCTTAAGCCTTTCTTGAAGCCCCAGTCAGCTCAACTTATACTAAAATTCAAGAGCGAGCTCAAACTGAGTGAAGCTCAAGGGGAAGCCGTGGAAACTGGCTTCTGCTCAGTTTGTATCTACCTCGAGCTAGTTTCAAGCTAAAGAAGTAGAAAAATGGCTTACTTCAATCGAAGGTACAACAGTCACATCATGTCCTCGAGCGTTCATCTTGGACAAATTAGAAAGATATCATGGATGAACTATAAATAGAAGAAAATGAAAGTGCGTTTCCTCTCAAAGTTTGGCTAAAAATAGCAGGATATTTAATCCACGTGACTACGAACCATTTAAGGGCCTAAATATTGTTCCTAAGCTTCAATGGTTACTAGTGTATAAAATGAACAAAAATCATACACAACATGTATGGTAATAAATTATCCTATTTCTTTTTAACATATATATTGGGCTTAATTAATATAATTATGTTAACCAAGCTATGGAAGTAGAATCAAGTGATTTAATGTTACCTCAAGACCAGTTTGTTTCATGACTGAGCTACATAAAGTGATCATACTCAGTTTATTTATTTTTGAGTCGAGCCAAAAGACAAGTCGATCTCGAGCGGCTCAAGGCCTCGAGCCTTTCTTGAAGTGGATCGGCGCCGGTGAGGGGGAGAAGAAGGCTTTTCTTGAAGGGAAAGAATGTGCAATCAGTTTTGGCACAAAAGTCATGAAAGAATTTAAACAACACAAAGAAACAATATTAACACGACAACTGAAGAAAGTTTAATTCAATACTTAAATTAGGTGTTTACCCTTGTCCTCAAGAACTGGTGAAACTGCTCACAAGAAACAATCGAAGTCGTGAACAAGGGCTGTATCATGATAGATACAATATCAAAGATTTTTCCAATAAATCTCAAAGAATTGATCACCTATATCAATATCTGAAGGGGGTTGAATATCAGAATCTCAATCTACCGGAGGGAATGAACATGCAGGTGGTGATGGGGAAGATGGCGGTGCAGATGATCCTTGTGACCAGGGATGCAAAGCAGATGATCTGTAGTTGACCATTTCTTTCGCAAACACATCACCCACTGATTCCGGTGGCAATCCTGGAGTTTCAAAAATTGAACTGCCAGTACACTTGGCATACACCCGGTTGCAATGTTTCCATACCACTAGCAGGTCACGAGCGGGTTGGTTCACAAGGAAATGTTTTTGTTTTTAACACCGCAAATAAATGTTAGGCATGCCTTCTGTAACAATATATCAGGCAGTTCACGTATATACACATCACGGATTCATCTCACAAAAATCCGTTACACACCACTTTAAACAAACTGTCATGACATCCAGGTAAAATGAACACATATGAAGTTGACAATGCAAGCCATACACAGTTCGCAAATTCAGTACAAGCAGCAAATACGAAGTTTTGCTTTGTTCATACCAACTACTGGCTGCATCATGCCGATAACATCGTTCAACAAAATGGATGTGGAGTGAGAGTACGTGCATCTATCTGTTCAACAACGATTACAAAGAGGTGTTCAGGTTCTTTCTCCTCGTTGCAGAAATACGGGTACTACCATATTCAGAACAAGGTTCTCAACAGTCACTGGTTATCCCATCGTCTGCAGCCAAAAGTGCTCCTCCTATGGGTCTCCTAGATTACCACCCAACTAACGGTGCATCATCTCGATCCAAAGCTACTTGACTGAAGCATCCAAAAGCTCACAACTACAGGACCTGCCCTATGAGTTTCTGTTACATCCACAAGCATCAGGTGTCATCAGGGAACATCAGGATCTTGCCGCAGATCATGCTTTTGTAGAATCCTTCTGATAGGCCTCCGTGTGTTGACCCAATATGGGGCCAGCAGCATAGCATGGATGGGTAAAATTTCGTGTTTTGACCCTTTTGTGAAACAAAATCGAGATCTGACCCCAGTTTGAAAACATTTCGAGATCTGACCCTTTTGCTACCGCCAGACCCTCAGGCGGTAGGGTTGCATAGTCTACCGCCGCAGGTTCCGGCGGTAGGTGTGCCTGACGGCCGTCAATCCGTTAACGGCTGCTTACGGACCTACTGCCAAAGACTTAGGCGGTAGCCCACACAAACCTACCGCCGAGGTCCTTGGCGGTAAGTTAACATAAACTTAACTACTTTGATTTTGTCTTCAATTTTTTTTGCCATAGGACATAACATAAGAAACAATAAGCACAATTTTATAGACATAACATAGTTTGATCACATCCAAAAAGTTTTGCCATTACGGACTAAGAAACAAGTACCAAATAACATAGTTTGATCATATAACATAGTTTAACCAAATAACATAACATAGTACGAAGGCAACATAAGAAGATTAACAAGTTCAACGGTCATCGACCACATAAAAGGTTTCATCCATAGGTAGCAATCAAACATGACGATCATCAGCAGCCACACGCATATATAGTTTAGATGATATCGATGACGATCATCATCTTCAAGCCTTGACGGTTGGTCTTCCTGATAGTAATAAGGATGGCCTGTCCAACATGAAGATTCTTGTCAACGAGGAAGCTCTTCCACCCATCTGTGCTTAAATTTGTGCGGCCGTCCGTGTCCACGCCGTACGCACAAGTAGTGACGGGGCCCCTTGCGGTAAGGCGTATTCCAGCATAGCCTTCTTCATCAGCCTCGATGCCACAACTCTCAGATAGGCTCTTTGGCAATTTCTGAATAAGAAAAACATATCAATTAATAAGTATGGATTATCTAAACTATTAACAATTCCTTGGAATCTACACTAATAACATACCATCTCATGTCGATCGATCATGGTAGTTGTCAGACGGGTCACGAATGGCGCCCCGATCAACTTAGCACGTGGCAGAAAGTTGTCCCATAGGTTGCACACCTCCTGTTCGCTCAGCCTCACTCTTTGAGCACAGATGGTTTCCTCAAGTGGGTCTTCATCTTCATAGTCCTCATCAAGTGGTGGTGGTGGTGGCGCCATGTTCCTTATATAAGCATTGATTGGATAAAGTTAATTAAACATGAATATTTGTTCTAATGCAAGCAAAACAAATATCTACAATATTCACACAATAAATCATCACATATTGGTGGTGGTGGTGGCTATAAGAAAGACTAAACCTAGGGTTCATCTAGGTTCTAGGGTTCATTTAGGTTCTAGGATTCATCTAGGTTCTAGGGTTCATCTAGGTTCTAGGGTTGATCATATCAACTAGATAGGGTTCCTCGTATTGCTATAAGAAAGACTAAACCTAGGGTTCCTCATATGGCTATAAGAAAGCGGAATGATTGACTCAAAGTAATTGGGGGATTGGAGGAGCTTACCTTTCTCTTTCTGTAGCTATCTCGATACGCAAAATCCGTGAATCAACGAAGAAGATTGGAGTGGGGAATTGGAGGAGATGAGAAAATGGGCGAGAGGAAGAAGAAGGCGGCTGGGTGGGTGGGGATTAGGGGTTGTGGTGGGGTGGGCGGCCGGCTGGCTTTATAAATGCTCAAACCTTACCGCCATAGGGCGCGGCGATAGCAGACCACAACCTACCGCCATCCGGCCCGGCGGTAGGATGCCTCCCCACCACGCCGATCTTCTGTGGCCAAAAAATCAAGCAGCGAAGCGGTAGGGTTGCGCAGCCTACCGCCGAGGCCCTGGGCGGTAGGGTGCTACCGCCAAGCGCCCTGACGGTAGGGTGCGCACACCTACCGCTGCGCTGCTCGATTTTTTGGTCACAGAAGATCGGCGTGGTGGGGAGGCATCCTACTGCCGGGCCGAATGGCGGTAGGTTGTGGTCTGCTACCGCCGCGCCCTATGGCGGTAGGGTGCCTTTGTGTGCATTTTTTTGCACCTTCTAACTTCTTTTGTCTTCAATTTTTGACATACAACATTTAAACAACATATGTATGACATATAAAGCACACAATGTATGATATATGATGCACACACCACAAATCTATAAATAAGGTAGGTTCGATACACCACAAATATATAAATAAGGTAGGTTAGGTACATAGCAAATTAACGAAACAGTTTCACGAGCAAATTCATATGGTTCACGAAGCAAATATGCAAGTTTTTAGTTCAACGACACGGCAGCAACTTCAGTCCTTCCTTCCCCTCTTCGACGTTCGGTCCTCGTTATCCTTGGATCGCTTCTCAGCCGCTGTCTTTTTGCGGGCCGCAGGACGTGCTTTCTGAAACGGGGATGGACTCTTCCAGTCCTTCTTTGGCACATTCCTCTTCTCACGCTGGGTTGGCTGAGTTGGTGGGGGTCCATCCTCATCATCGTACTCCTCCTCATCATCATCATCCTCATCGTGCTCTTCCTCTTCGTCATCATGTTCTTCTTCTGCGCCCTCTTCTTTTGCGCCCTCTTCTTCCTCTTCCTCTGCATCATCATCATCGTCGTCGTTCTCCTCCTCGTCATCTTGACCCGCCCTAGACGACGAGGGTGCATGGCTCGATGAAGCGAGGCTACGCATCGGTGCAGGAGGAAAAACATACTCGGTGTTTGTAGCGCACCCAAGCAGGCCCACAAGCCGACGTGCTTTGTTGACGTATTTCTGCAATGATAACGGAAGAATATGTTAACTTCTCGAATGTCCAATGATAACGAAAATGAATGTCCAATGATAACGAAAATGAACTCCGTATTACCTTCACCGTTTCCCTCAACTTGTTCTCGCTAGCTCGAGTCCCAGGGACAGCACTAAGCGCATCAGAGGCATGAAAAATGCTTTTGTTCAGCTCCGAAGACTGCAAAGTAATAAAATGAGTCAATAGCACGAAAAGCTGATTTCATCCAACCGTCGGTTCAAAAGAGGTAAAAACAACATACCACTCTGTTCATGAGGGGTCCGTACTCCCTAAACCCGCCTTGAAGCTGTCTGATGCTCTCGTTGTAGGTTTCATTCTTCGAGGCGTCATCGAACAGGTCTTCGGCATCTGCTGTCGTCCACTGGGGCCTCAGACGCAGACGATGCTTGATGCCATCATCGTACCACAACATGTGATCCTCGTACGCGTCCCAGTCAATCACTCTCCTCTCCGTGTCTTTGCGTCCTTTCCACTCGTTCCATTCATTCACGTATCTCGCATGTTCGGCTTCCCAATCCGTGATTGATTGATTGTTCTTCCTACTCATCCTACAATGCGTAAGAAAGAATGTAAAACACCCTTCTTTTATTAATGTAAAGCATGAAAACAATAACTTAGAATCGATGAGGACGGCTTGTGGTACTCACTGGTGTAGGTCGTAGCCACCGGTATCGTGGCCGGCTGGTGGCGTGTGTTGCGCCTTACCAAATTGTGCGGCAACGCGCTGTGGCAAGTGGTACTCCACGGGATAGACGCAAATCATGGGCACGATGCACCGGAAGAGCAGCCGGTCCTGCTTGCACATTGTGTTCAGCTCGAACCCCCACTCTCTATCATCACTATACGGCCGCCAAGTAACCTATAACCAAGCAATGGTAAGCTCAAGTGAAAGTTTTATCGAAACAATGGTAAGCTCAAGTGAAAATGTAGTTCTTATACCTGGAAAGGCGTGAGAGCATCAAGCTCGTTGCTGAAGACCTTGTACAAGGCCTTCGATTCGCCCGTGTAGACACGCACCACGTCCCAAGCGTATGCGACGGTCGGGTACCGATCATCTTCGTCATCTCCGCCATAGTCCGTCCATGCACGCGAGCGCATCTTCTCCGGACGGCCCACCGGGATTCGCTCCCACATCCAAATGGAGAGGCCCCATACACATCCACACATACCGGACGAGACTTCCGCTCTCTGGGTCGCGTCGTCAAGCTACCAACCAAGTATAGATGATAAGATGTCAAAATATAAAGCAACACACGTCTGATATTTGAAAGAAAGTGATATTCACTTACCGAACGATATAGATAGGCAAGTCCGGCGGCCCCCCAGCTGTACCCCGCATCCCAGTCTTTCAGGAAGTCGAGATACATCCATAGGGCAGAGTTCCCGGAGCAGTCCGGAAACACTACCTCCGTGAGAATGTACCACAGGTAGGCCCTGGCGTACTGCTCCACCACCCGGGGCTCGGCACCTTCCGGGCACTTCCTCCGATGCTCGAGGAGCCATGACAGCGGTATGCCGGAAGTCC